>NC_068432.1:35669754-35672254 GCF_023373465.1 Oncorhynchus keta
TGTCCACGTTGACCAGCCACCATTCACTGTAGGAAGAAAAAACAAAATGCTTAACACTTTAGTAGATACAACGGTTGTCCTTTTTATAGTGGCACTGCGTGAATCTGGTAGAATTTGAGTATATTCCACCAGGCCCTTTTATGCTTGAAAAACCACGGTGGCATTGAGAAATGTGTAGTACACTAGAGCGTGTGCTTCCTCCACTGTAAAACCTAGTCATTAGTTTGCTATGTGGACAGGCTTTTTCAGGCTGCTGTATTTCCCAGCTTCTGAATCCCTTCAATCTCTTCTTCTTCCTGCATTCCATCTGTGTCTCAGACTAAATCCAGAACAGAATGCCAGTGGGGTGTGTGGCTGTGAGGAGCTAGAGGCCCTCAGAGCTGAGACTGCTCACCATGAGCGAAGTCACAAACAGCAGACTCCAGGGGAGCAGAGCCAAAGCCCTGCCTTTCTTCACCGTCTCTTCCTTACCTTCTGGGGGTTCTCTCTCTCTCTTTCTCACTTTCTCTTTCCATCTATTCAACTCTCCGCCTGTCTTCCCCAACCCTTCCAAGTCTCCTTATTGTTGTGCAGGCTGGAAAACCATTTGGCTGCTCTGTCTTCTCTGGTAATGAAGAAACTAATCTCAGAACGCTCTCTCTCTCTCTCTCTCTCTCTCTCTCTCTCTCTCTCTCTCTCTCTCTCTCTCTCTCTCTCTCTCTCTCTCCCTCTCTCTCACTCCTTCTCCCTCTCTTTCTGTCTCTCTATGACTCTCTCTTACTCTCTCTCTGACTCTCCCTCTCTTTCTCTCTCTCTCCCTCCTTCTCCCTCTCTGACTCTCTCTCTCTGATTATCTCTCTCTTTCTCTTTCTCTCTGACTCTCTCTCTGACTCTCTCTCTCTTTCTCTCTCTCTCTGACTCTCTCTCTCTTTCTCTCTCTCTCTCTGACTCTCTCTCTCTGTCTCTCTCTCTCTGACTCTCCCTCTATTTATTTCTTTCTTTCTCTCTCTCTCTCTCTCCCTCTCTGACTCTCTCTCTCTGATTCTCTCTCTCTGACTCTCCCTCTCTGACTCTCTCTCTCTCTGACTCTCCCTCTCTTTCTCTCTCTCTCTGACTCTCTCTCTCTGACTCTCTCTCTCTGACCCTCTCTCTGACTCTCTCTCTCTGATTCTCTCTCTCTGACTCTCCCTCTCTGACTCTCTCTCTCTGACTCTCTCTCTCTGACTCTCTCTCTCTCTCTCTGACTCTCTCTCTCTGTCTGCATTGTCGGAACTAGAAGCACAAGCATTTCGCCAAACTCGCATTAACATCTGCTAACCATGTGTATGTGACAAATAACATTTGATTTGATTTGATTTAATTTGTCTCTCTCTCTCTGTCTGTCTCTCTATTCAATTTCAATATAATGGCTTTATTGGCTTGGGAAACATATGTTAACATTGCCAAAGCAAGTGAAGTAGATAATAAACAAGAATTAAATAAAAAAACAAAAATTTAACAGTAAACATTACAGAATTTCCAAAATATACAGTGTTGCAGTATATATACAGTGTTGTTATGATGTGCAAATAGTTAAAGTACGAAAGGGAAAATAAATAAAGATAAATATAGGTTGTATATACAATGGATTTTGTTCTTCACTGGTTGCCCTTTTCTTGTGGCAATAGGACATTGTGGTATTTCACCCAGGAGATATGGGAGTTTATCAAAATTGGATTTGTTTTCAAATTATTTGTGGGTCTGTTTAATCTGAGGGAAATATGTTTCTCTAATATGGTCAAACATGGTCAAACTCTCTCTCTCTCTCTCTCTCTCTCTCTCTCTCTCTCTCTCTCTCTCTCTCTCTCTCTCTCTCTCTCTCTCTCTCTCTCTCTCTCTCTCTCTCTCTCTCTCTCTCTCTCTCTCTCTCTCTCTCTCTCTCTCTCTCTCTCTCTCACTCTCTCTCTCTCTGTCTCTGTCTCTCTCATCACTACTGTAAGTCTAAACTCCCTTTTCTTTAGAGTTTCTGAGACTGGTGATTGTGACTGTGACTGTGAGTGTGTGTGTGTGTGTGTGTGTGTGTGTGTGTGTGTGTGTGTGTGTGTGTGTGTGTGTGTGTGTGTGTGTGTGTGTGTGTGTGTGTGTGTGTGTGTGTGTGTGTGTGTGTGTGTGTGTGTGTGTGTGTGTGTGTGTGTGACTGCATACATTGGAGGGGGACGGGAAAGGGGGACTGACACAACCCAGGCAGAGTAAGTTGCTTCTGGTGCATTCTTTTAAGGATGAGCCGAGACATCAAAGCTGTTTTCAGGCTCTCGCTCAGTCCTCCCAGACTGCATTAGTGAAGGGAAAAGCCTAGCAGGGACAGCGACCCCAGTCCCTGAAGACCCCAAAGTCAGCTAAAACACACACACACACACACACACACACACACACACACACACACACACACACACACACACACACACACACACACACACACACACACACACACACACACACACACACACACACACACACACACACACACAACCACTGTTGCTCT
>NC_068432.1:35677254-35739754 GCF_023373465.1 Oncorhynchus keta
TTTTATTTAATCTTCTTTCATCTAATTTAATCTCCTTTCATTTAATCTCATCTCCTTTCATCTCATCTCATTTAATTTCATCTGATCTCCTTTCATCTCATCACCTTTCATCGCATCTACTTTCATCTCATCTCCTTTAATTTCATCTCATCTCCTTTCATCTCATCTACTTTCATCTCATCTTGTTTAATTTCATCTCCTATCATCTCATTTCATCTAAACTCATCTCCTTTCATCTCATCTTGTGTAATTTAATATCCTTTCATCTAATTTAATCTCCTTTCATTTAATCTAATCTCCTTTCATCTCATCTCCTTTCATCTTATCTCCATTCATCTCATCTCCTTTCATCTCCTCTACTTTCATCTCATCTCCTTTCATCTCGTCTCCTTTCGTTTTATCTCATCTCCTTTCATCTCATCTAATCTCATCTCCTTTCATCTCATCTCCTTTCATTTCATCTCATCTCCTTTCATCTCATCTCCTTTCATCTCATCTACTTTCATCTCATCTCCTTTCATTTAATCTCATCTCCTTCCATTTAATCTCATCTCATCTTGTCTCATCTCATCTCATTTCAGCTCCTTTCATCTAATTTAATCTCCTTTCATTTAATCTCATCTCCTTTCATCTCCTTTCATTTAATCTCATCTTCTTTCATCTCATCTACTTTCATCTCATCTCATTTCATTTAATCTCCTTTCATCTCATCTACTTTCATCTCATCGCCTTTAATTTAATCTCATCACCTTTCATCTCATCTCCTTTCATTTAATCTCATCTCCTTTCATCTCATTTTGTTTAATTTAATCTCCTCTCATTTAATCTAAACTCATCTCCTTTCATCTCTTCTTGTTTAATTTCATCTCCTTTCATCTCCTCTCATTTAATCTAAACTCATCTCCTTTCATCTCATCTTGTTTAATTTCATCTCCTTTCATCTAATTTAATATCCTTTCATTTAATCTCATCTCCTTTCATCTCATCTCATCTCCTTTCATTTCATCTCATCTCCTTTTATCTCATCTCCTTTCATTTAATCTCAGGTCCTTTCATCTAATCTCCTTTCATCTCATCACCTTTCATTTCATCTCATCTCCTTTAATTTAATCTCATCTCTGTTCATCTCATCTTGTTTAATTTCATCTCCTTTCATCTCATTTCATCTCCTCTCATTTCATCTAAACTCATCTCCTTTCATCTCATCTTGTTTAATTTAATTTGTGGTCCTTCTGTGGCTCAGTTGGTAGAGCATGGCGCTTGTAATGCCAGGGTAGTGGGTTCGATTCCCGGGACCACCCATACATAGAATGTATGCACACATGACTGTAAGTCGCTTTGGATAAAAGCGTCAGCTAAATGGCATATTATATATTATTATATTAATCTCCTTTCATCTAATTTAATCTCCTTTCATTTAATCTCATCTCCTTTCATCTCATCTGATCTCCTTTCATCTCATCTCATTTAATCTCATCTCCTTTCATTTCATCTCATCTCATCTCCTTTCATCACATCTCATCTCATCTCCAGTCCCAATGCAGAGGAGATGAAGACTGTGTTTTGTCTCTTCAGCTTCGGTTAGATATCATCTCATATAATTTATCACTTTAATGCCAGAGCACAGCAAACAGCAAGCAGAGACAACACAAATCACCTATCATCTCCTCTCGTCTTTTAACCCTGAGATGATGAGATTCCTCTGATGACCACATGTCTGATGAGAGTGAGGATGAATGGAGGATCTAAACAACATGGTACAAGTGATCTCAATATGTCTGATGAATGATATCTGAGAAGTAACCTTGTTGTCTGATATAAACAGTCATTACATCTCATCTGTCTTAGTATCTTTGTCAGTGTCCTTTTGACACCTATCCTGTTGTGGCTTCATCAGTTAGCTATAAGGAAAATACATGATAGAGGGTGTGGAACTCTGGTTTCCTCCAAACAAGGTGAAACTAAAACACCCTAAATTGTTTTACAACACATTCTGTATAAACGCCTGTAAGCCAGTATGCACACCAATCGAGGTAAATGTATTGTGAGTATCAACATGATGTGGATTAAGAGCAAAGAGTGACGAACATAAAAGTCCACCAACGTAAATCAATAAGGACTACATATAAATCCATGGGGCGGGAGGCGAGCACAAGTGATTATACGCATCACTACATTTACGGAGGCAAACAAGCAAACAACACACACAAACAGGAAGCTGTAGAAAAGTGTGTGTGTGTGTTTAGCACAGCTGCGTGATAGTGGAACACTGATTGGCCTGGTCCTTGCCTGCTGGTACAGTGGTTATTCTATTTTTATCCTTGTTCTGCTGGAGATGTGTGTGTTCTGTGTGTTCCTGTGTGTGTACTGAGTATGTGTGGTCCTCTGTGTGCCAATGGAATACACACCCACCTTGCCTCACACTAAAGGGAACAGGCCATTCAAAACCTTACATAGTCTTAAATGGTGAATGAGGCTGATAAGCCAGGCCCATCACGTGTGAAGATTGCCTATGAATATACAGTATCTGATGTGTTTAAAATCTGACAGTTGTATTATGATCACCATTTTGGGCCTGTTCTCTCTTTGTTCTGATGGAGAGACAACAGGGTTGGCACAAAGCTCCCAATGAAACTAATGAAGATGAAAATAGAAAGAAAGAGTGTAAAAGACATGATGGAGTTCACAGACATGATGGACATTTCTTCTGGAAATCACTACACATATTTGTGTTAACCACAGCCGTTGGTATGTGAAATCCCTGTTCTCGTAATGGGGATTGACAGTCGGCACAAAGAGGTGGTTATCCAATTTTGCACCAATCAGAGAGGCAGCCTCTCCAAACGGGCTGTGTTCAGAAGTCAAGAGCTGTTTTATGTGAGAGGGTAATTAAAAATTGAACAAAAGAGCTTTTTAGCGCTGGTAGAAGGAGGGAGTGAGAGGAAAGACGAGGAGGTGGAAACCTTCAACAAATAAAGGGTTGTGTGTGTGTGTGTCTGTGTGTGTCTGTGTATGAAGACTGCCACGGCACATCTTCGTCACTCAAACTCAAAGCATTGTTCCACTCAATATGACTCATACTATAAGACATGTAATTATACCTGGTTGCCATGGATACCCTTAGAATCTAGTCCTAATAAAACATTTTAAAGCCACGATGTGAGCAATCAAAAGAACTCAAAAACGTGTGTTTTAGGAGAGTGTGTGTGTATGTGTGTGTGTGTGTGTGTGTGTGTGTGTGTGTGTGTGTACATGTGTGGGTGTGTGTAGCCTAGAATGTGTGTTTCAGTCAGAACGCACTCAGGAAGCCCTATCATGCACAGATGTCCTCATTAGCGCTGGAGGTCAAGAAGGTCAGCTGTGTCAGAGAGGCTCATCTACAGCTCTAATTGTCTGCTGGGTGGCACTGCCACACTGCCTGCCACGCCCGTCCACACTGAAACACTGTCCTAGGCTGCGTGTGAAATGGCATCCTATTTCTTATGTAATGCACTACTTTTGGCCAGGGCCCGCACAGCTGTGAGCTGTGAAGAGTGATGGGCAAAATGCTCATATGTTTTTGCATTTATATAAGACAAACCCATGGGGTGGAAAGCACTGACAAATGGGCGGGGTGTTTGGATCATAAGGATGGAAGGAAAAATACCAGAAATCACAGAGGGAATACATTCCAAATGACGTAAGACTGCATCCTTTCTGTGGACGCCTGATTAACAGGTTGTCTTCTTCGCTATATGACTGAATGATCTCTCTAAGTAAACATCTAAATCAAATCAAATCAATCAAATGTTATTTGTCACATACACATGGTTAGCAGATGTTAAATGCGAGTGTAGCGAAATGCTTGTGCTTCTAGTTCCGACAATGCAGTGATAACCAACAAGTAATCTAACTAACAATTCCAAAACTACTGTCTTATACACAGTGTAAGGGGATAAGGAACATGTACATAAGGATATATGAATGAGTGATGGTACAGAGCAGCATACAGTAGATGGTATCGAGTACAGTATATACATATGAGATGAGTGTGTAGACAAAGTAAACAAAGTGGCATAGTTAAAGTGGCTAGTGATACATGTATTACATAAGGATGCAGTCGATGATGTAGAGTACAGTATATACATATGCATATGAGATGAATAATGTAGGGTAAGTAACATTATATAAGGTAGCATTGTTTAAAGTGGCTAGTGATATATTTACATAATTCCCATCAATTCCCATTATTAAAATGGCTGGAGTTGGGTCAGTGTCAATGACAGTGTGTTGGCAGCAGCCACTCACTGTTAGTGGTGGCTGTTTAACAGTCTGATGGCCTTGAGATAGAAGCTGTTTTTCAGTCTCTCGGTCCCAGCTTTGATGCACCTGTACTGACCTCGCCTTCTGGATGATAGCGGGGTGAACAGGCAGTGGTTCGGGTGGTTGATGTCCTTGATGATCTTTATGGCCTTCCTGTAACAACGGGTGGTGTAGGTGTCCTGGAGGGCAGGTAGTTTGCCCCGGTGATGCGTTGTGCAGTCCTCACTACCCTCTGGAGAGCCTTACGGTTGAGGGCGGAGCAGTTGCCGTACCAGGCGGTGATACAGCCCGCCAGGATGCTCTCGATTGTGCATCTGTAGAAGTTTGTGAGTGCTTTTGGTGACAAGCCGAATTTCTTCAGCCTCCTGAGGTTGAATAGGCGCTGCTGCGCCTTCTTCACGACGCTGTCAGTGTGAGTGGACCAATTCAGTTTGTCTGTGATGTGTATGCCGAGGAACTTAAAACTAGCTACCCTCTCCACTACTGTTCCATCGATGTGGATAGGGGGTGTTCCCTCTGCTGTTTCCTGAAGTCCACAATCATCTCCTTAGTTTTGTTGACGTTGAGTGTGAGGTTATTTTCCTGACACCACACTCCGAGGGCCCTCACCTCCTCCCTGTAGGCCGTCTCGTCGTTGTTGGTAATCAAGCCTACCACTGTTGTGTCGTCCGCAAACTTGATGATTGAGTTGGAGCGTGCGTGGCCACGCAGTCGTGGGTGAACAGGGAGTACAGGAGAGGGCTCAGAACGCACCCTTGTGGGGCCCCGTGTTGAGGATCAGCGGGGAGGAGATGTTGTTGCCTACCCTCACCACCTGGGGGCGGCCCGTCAGGAAGTCCAGTACCCAGTTGCACAGGGGCGGGGTCGAGACCCAGGGTCTCGAGCTTGATGACGAGCTTGGAGGGTACTATGGTGTTGAATGCCGAGCTGTAGTCGATGAACAGCATTCTCACATAGGTATTCCTCTTGTCCAGGTGGGTTAGGGCAGTGTGCAGTGTGGTTGAGATTGCATCGTCTGTGGACCTATTTGGGCGGTAAGCAAATTGGAGTGGGTCTAGGGTGTCAGGTAGGGTGGAGGTGATATGGTCCTTGACTAGTCTCTCAAAGCACTTCATGATGACGGAAGTGAGTGCTACGGGGCGGTAGTCTATACAGTGTAATTGATTCATATTCCATATTACTATACATCTCCACTACACACCCAAATTACACAACCTGGAAAACGAGCCAGACACGGTTATAGAATGATTATTCAATCACAGCGAGCTAGAAAACAAACTATATTCTCTGCATCTGCACTGACTACAAATATGGAAATATGGGCCAAATCAATGTGTATAAATATTAATATGACAGAATGCAGAAAGGTACAGTACCAAATCAAAAGTTTGGACACACCTAGTCATTCAAGGTTATTTTCTTTATTTTTACTATTTTCGACATTGCATAATAATAGTGAAGACATCAAAACTATGAAATAACACATCAAAATAACAAATCAAAATAGATTTTAGATTTTAGATTATTCAAAGTAGCCACCCTTTGTCTCGATGACAGCTTTGCACACTCTTGGCATTCTCTCAACCAGCATCACCTGGAATGCTTCTCCAATAGTCTTGAAGGAGTTCCCAAATAAGCTGAGGACTATCCTTCACTCTGCGGTCCAACTTATCCCAAACCATCTCAATTGGGTTGAGGTCGGGCGATTGTGGAGGAAAGGTCACTTGATGCTGCACTCCCTTTCTCGCCTTCTTGGTCAAATATCCCTTACACAGCCTGGAGGTGTGTTGGGTCATTGTCCGGCTGAAAAACAAATTATACTCCCACAAAGCGCAAACCAGATTTCTGCAAAATGCTGTGGTAGCCATGCCGGTGAAGCGAACCTTGCACCTTGAAATCACCGACAAAGCACCCCCACACCATCATACCTCCTCCTCCATGCTTCATGGTGGGAACCACACATGCAAGATGGCAAGTTAGCAAGATGGCTATGTATTATTTCTTACATTGTTAGCCCAGAAAATCTCAAGTGTTATTACATTAAAAGCGACGTCAACTTACCAACATTCCAACCAGGAATATGACTTTCCCGAAGTGGATCCTTCACTGGACTCTATGAAAACTGGAAACCATATGAGGCAGCATTTATTGTAGCTGGGAATTTTAACAAAGCTAATCTGAGATCAAGGTTTCCTAAATTCTATCAGCATATTGAATGCCCGACACGAGCTGGTAGCATTCTGGACCATTGCTACTCTAGCTTCCGCAATGCATACAAAGCCCTCCCCAGCCCTCCCTTTGGCAAATCTGACCATGACTCCATTTTGTTGCTCCCATCCTATAGGCAGACACTAAAACAGGAAACGCCCGTGCTCAGGTTTATCCAACGCTGTTCTGACCAATCAGATTCCACTCTTCAAGATTGCTTCGATCACGTGGACTGGGATATGATCCGGGTAGCCTCAGACAATAACACCGACATATACGCTGACTCTGTGAGCGAGTTTATTAGCAAGTGCATTGGAGATGTACCCACTGTGACTATTAAAACCTTCGCTAACCAGAAACCGTGGATTGATGGCAGCATTTGCGCAAAACTAAAAGCGCAAACCACTGCTTGTAATCATGGCAAGGCGACTGGAAACATGACCGAATTCAAACAGTGTAGCTATTCCCTCCGCAAGGCAATCAAACAAGCAAAGCGTCAGTATAGAGACAAAGTAGAATCGCAATTCAACAGCTCAAACATGAGACGTATGGGTCTACAATCACGGATTACAAAAGGAAAACCAGTCCCGTCTCGGACATCGACGTCGTGTTCACGGGCAAATTAACATCTCCAGGATAGGGGGCAGCATTTGGAATTTCGATGAAAAGCATGCCCAAATTAAACTGCCTCCTACTCAGGCCCAGAAGATAGGATATGCATATAATTGGTAGATTTGGATAGACGGTCATCGCTCATCCATATATTTATATGTACAAATTCTCATTCTTCCCTTTACATTTGTGTGTGTATATGGTAGTTGTTGTGAATTTGTTAGATTACTTGTTAGATATTACTGCACTGTCGGAACTAGAAGCATAAGCATTTTGCTACACTTGCATTAACATCTGCTAACCATGTGTATGTGACCAGTAAAATTGAATTGATTTGATTTGATGCGGAGCTCATCCGTTCACCTACTCTGCGTCTCACAAAAACACAGAGGTTGGAACCCAAAATCTAAAATTTGGATTCAACAGACCAAAGGACCACCGTTCTAATGTCTATTGCTCCTATTTCTTGGACCAAGCAATTCTCATCTTTTTATTTGTGTCCTTTAGTAGTGGTTTCTTTGCAGCAATTCAACCATGAAGGCCTGATTCACGTCTCCTCTGAACAGTTGATGTTGAGATGTGTCTGTTACTTGCAATTTCTGAGGCTGGTGATGCTAATTAACGTATCCTCTGCAGCAGAGAAAACCCTGGGTCATTTCCTGTGGCGGTCCTCATGAGAGCCAGTTCCATCATAGCGCTTGATGGTTTTTGCGACTACACTTGAAGAAACTTTCAAAGTTCTTGAAATGTTCTGTATTGACTGACCTTCGTTTCTCTTTGCTCTTTTGAGCTGTTCTTGCCACGATATGGACTTGGTCTTTTACCAAATAGGGCTATCTTCTGTATACCACCCATATCTTGTCACAACACAACTGATTGGCTCAAACGCATTAAGAAATCTGTCGTTAACACAGTGTTCCTAGGCCGTCATTGAAAATAAGAATGTGTTCTTAACTGACTTGCCTGGTTAAATAAAGGTAAAATAAAAATGTTTAAAAAAAATTTAAAAGAAGGAAAGAAATTCCACAAAATAACGTTTAATTAACAAGGCAGACCTGTAAACCTCTTGGGGATAGCGCTGTCTACTGCCCCCGCTGGAGTAATTGCGTGCCCATAGTAAACATAATTTTATTTTGTCAAAAGTTGCTAATATATGCAAATAAAAAATATTATTGAATTGAAAACACTCTAAAGCTTCTAAAACCGTTTAAATGATGTCTGTATGTAAAGCAGAACTCTCAGGGCAGTCATTCTCCCAAACTCTCTCTTGTCATCATAAAAGTTGGCCCAACTTTGACGTCATCGCCCCCGCCCTTCCCAAGCAGTTACAGGTCTGGGAACAGTCTCTCTGTCTTCAGCGCGATCTCAGCTTTCAATGGGGCTTCTCATTGTGAGAATCGCGCGCTCACGAGAGTTTTGGCGGGCCGAAACCTTTCGGTCACGCGAAAAAACAGGTCACTTTTATGCGAGCTCTGCTCAGGTCCTGTCTTTTTTCCAAGATCGATTATACAATGCATGCGTTTCTGTTCGTCCTCACGATTGCTGTACACCTTTATAACATGTTAAAGCTTGATTATGAAGTTAGTTTGACAAGTTTAATCGACATATAATATGTAAGTTCGACGTTTTGGTGCGCATCCACTTGACTTTTGGCTACATTTCAACCGAAATGTGTCGTGTTTGAGAACCGAAAGACACAGACTGCAAAACTAAACGCTGTTTTTGGTAAGTATAATTCCTTCCAGGTCTTCTGATGGAAGAACAGCAAAGGTAAGGGAATATTTATGTGGTAAATTTGGGTTTATGTGGACTCCAAGATAGAGGAGCCATAATGCTACTTTTTGAGCGCCGACTCATTGTATAGCCTAGTGAACGAAACCTGTAACGTTAAAAATAAATGTAACACAGCGATTGCATTCAGAAGAAGTGTATCTAACTATATATATGTAGAACATGCATATTTAGTCAAAGTTTATGATGTGTATTCCTTGTTAGCTGACGTTATCTGCCGGAGCTATCGTCATTTCTCAGGACATTTGAGTAGCATTTTTTGAACGATGCATCATTGTAAACAGAGATTTATGGATATATATAGCATATTATTGAAAAAAACATAAATGTACTGTGTAACATGTTATATTACTGTCATCTGATGAAGATTTCAAAAGGTTAGTGCATTATTTTTCTTTTAATCCTGCGTTTGTTGATTGCACTTTTTTTTCAACTTGCTATGCAAATTAGCTGTGTCTTCGGTGGTGGATTGACATAAATATGTGCTATGTTTTCGCCGTAAAACATTTTAGAAATCTGACTTGCTGGGTAGATAAACAAGGTGTTTATCTTTCATTTGAGCCATTGGACTTGTTAATGTGTGGAGGTTAAATATTTTTAGAAATATTTTTGCGTTCCATGCGCCACCTTCCAGCTGAACGTGTGGGGGGTGTTCCAAAATTGGAACCCTAGTCCCCTTCTGGTTAATTGAAATGCATTCCAGGTGACTACCTCGTGAAGCTGGTTGAGAGAATCCCAAGAGTGTACAAAGCTGTCATCAAGGCAAAGGGTGGCTACTTTGAAGAATCTCAAATATCAAATATATTTTGATTTGTTTAACACTATTTTGGCTACTACATGATTCCATATGTGCTATTTCATAGTTTTGATGTCATCACTATTATTCTACAATGTAGAAAATAGTAAAAATAAAGAAAATCCCTTGAATGAGTAGGTGTGTTCAAACTTTTGACTGGTACTGTATGTGCTGTAGGCTTACTGGGTATAAAGATATAGATGTCATGCCCTTCAATATATTTATTCATGGTCAGCGTGAAATGGAAAACAACAATGCATCTGAAATAGTCTACCTGAGTTGACATAATAGTACGTTAACTGTATATTGTTGAGGGGGGAGCTATGGATATGAATGTAATAGACGTTAGTCTGAGGTTTGTCTTTGGTTTTCTGCTGTTGGTCAGATCTCATTCTTGGCCTACTGCTCTTCCTGTCCTGGGTAGGTGGGGAGGCACAAAGGTAAACAGTGGATGTACTGAGTAGGCTTGGGTGGTATACCGTATATACCATATACCGAGGTATTTGGAAATAGTCACCGGATGGTTTTTCAATAACGTCAATACTGCTAAAATATTTCTTTTAAGTTTTCATGCTGCTCCAGAGCCAGTATTGTTCAACCTTCAGACAAGCATGCATCAAAATGTTGATTATTTGCACAATGTCTCTCATTCACATTCGCTTGTTGATGTCCAAACTCACCAAAAATGACTTTCGGTAGCTACTACCTACTACTCAGTGGTGTAAAGTATTTAAGTAAAAAAACTTTAAAGTACTACTGTACTTAAGTCATTTGTTGGGGTATCTGTACCTTACTTAACTATATATATTTTTTACAACTTTGACTTTTACTCCACTACATTACTAAAGAAAATGATGTAGTGTGTAGAAAGCTGGTAATACCATAAATCCCAGGATGAGAGAAGGACGGTCTAACAATATGAAAATGGTCATATATGGATACCGCCCAACCCTAATCAAATCAAACTTTATTTGTCACATTTGCCGAATACAACAAGTGTAGACCTTACCGTGAAATGCTTACTTATAAGCCCTTATTAACCAATAGTGCAGTTCAAGAAGAGTTAAGAAAATATTTACCAAATAAACTAGAGTAAAAAAATTAAATAAAAAAAATAACACAATAACATAACAATAACGAGGCTACATACAGGGGTACAGGTTAGTTGAGGTAATTTGTACATGAAGGTAGAGGTGAAGTGACATAGATAATAAACAGAGAGTAGCAGCAGTGTACAAAGGGGGGTCAATGTAAATAGTCTGGTGGCTATTTGAGTAATTGTTCAGGAGTCTTATGGTTTGGGGGTAGACACTGTTATGGAGCATTTTGGTCCTAGACTTGGCGCCTCTTGCCGTGCGGTACCGCTTGCCGTGCGGTAGCAGAGAAAACAGTCTATGACTTGGGTGACTGGAGTCTCTGACAATTTTATGGGCTTTCCTCTGACACCGCCCATTATATAGGTCCTGGATGGTCCCTAGTACCTAGATTCATGATAGACAACTCAGGCCTGCTCCTACAGGAATCACCCCCTCCAGGACCTGTAGGAGACCCAGGTGTTATTGTCCTGTACACAGCAGTACACACCTCTCTTTCATCTTCCTGTTGTGAAACAAACAGGCTCTGACATTTCTGTTCGAGCATTTACTAATGGATGTTTGTTCACTTTTGACTCTATGACTCTGAGATACACATAAAGAGAATGGGAGAGAGCAGAGAGCAATAAAGGAATGAGAGAGAGCAAACAGCAAGACAGGAGAGAGAGAAAAGGAGGTAGCGAGCCGGAGCTATTAGAGGTGAATCATAACCCAGGAACAAATCACGACTGAGATGATTGCCAAGAGGTGAGCCTGACGGGCAGTCATTGGGTTAGTTGCCGTGGGGATTAGGCCTGGCCTCCTGACACACACTCTCTCCCCTGGGGCCCCTTAATGAACACACACTTCCATGATAACACTGCAGGACCCCAGGCAGACCGCCGAAATGCCTGAATTAAAAGCCTGCTTCCATGGCAACATGCTCAACCGCGCGGCGGAGGCGCAGTGGCACCCCTGAACCCTGTATTTATCTGGGAGCTGTGACAAGTGAAGTGGAAAAACAGACGGCGAGCAGGAAGAGAAGAAAGAAGAAAATAAAAAAGAGAGCGAGGGAGGGAGGGAGGGAGGGAGGGAGGGAGGGAGGGGGAAGAACGATAAAGCTGCATTCTTTCAGAAGGAGGTGAGCTGCTTGCCACATCTTCATTGTGTGAGAGGAGGTGAGCTGCTTGCCACATCCTCATGATGTGAAAGGAGGTGAGCTGCTTGCCACATCCTCATGGGGTGAAAGGAGGTGAGCTGCTTGCCACATCCTCATGATGTGAAAGGAGGTGAGCTGCTTGCTACATCTTCATGGTGTGAGAGGAAGTGAGCTGCTTGCCACATCTTCATGGTGTGAGAGGAGGTGAGCTGCTTGCAACATCTTCATAGTGTGAGAGGAGGTGAGCTGCTTGCTACATCTTCATGGTGTGACAGGAGGTGAGCTGCTTGCAACATCTTCATGGTGTGAAAGGAGGTGAGCTGCTTACCACATCCTCATTTTGTGAAAGGAGGTGAGCTGCTTGCCACATCTTGCCACGATCATCCTATTTTTCTAACTTAATTGAGGAAAATAAGAACAATCCGAAATTCCTTTTTGATACTGTGGCAAAGCTAACTAAAAAGCAGCATTCCCCAAGAGAGGATGACTTTCACTTTAGCAGTGATAAATTCATGAACTTCTTTGAGGTAAAGATTATGATTATTAGAAAGCAAATTACGGACTCCTCTTTAAACCTGCGTATTCCTCCAAACCTCAGTTGTCCTGAGTTGACACAATGATGAAAATAATCATGGCCTCTAAACCTTCAAGCTGTATACTGGACCCTATTCCAACTAAACTACTGAAAGAGCTGCTTCCTGTGCTTGGCCCTCCTATGTTGAACATAATAAACGGCTCTCTATCCACTGGATGTGTACCAAACTCACTAAAAGTGGCAGTAATAAAGCCTCTCTTGAAAAAGTCAAACCTTGACCCAGAAAATATAAAAACTATCGGCCTATATCAATCTTCCATTCCTCTCAAAAATTTTAGAGATGGCTGTTGCGCAGCAACTCACTGCCTTCCTGAAGACAAACAATGTATACGAAATGCTTCAGTCTGGTTTTAGACCCCATCTGTAATGAGTTTCCTCCTCTTCTTCCGAAGAAGAGAGGCGAAACGGATCAGAGGACCAATACGCGGCGTGGTAATTTTCCATGGTACTTTTTTAATGCTTTAAGGTACACATGAACAAACTAACAAAACAAGAAATGTGAAACTCAAAACAGTCCTATCTGGTGCACACACAGAGACAGGAACAAATCACCCACAAACACACAGTGAAACCCAGGCCACCTAAGTATGATTCTCAATCAGAGACAACTAATGACACCTGCCTCTGATTGAGAACCATACTAGGCCGAAACATAGAAATTCCCAAAACCTAGACAAACAAACATAGACTGCCCACCCAACTCACGCCCTGACCATACTAACTAAATACAAAAACACAGAAAATAAAGGTCAGAACGTGACAGTACCCCCTCTGGTGCGGACTCCGGCCGCAAAACCTTGACCTATAGGGGAGGGTCTGGGTGGGCGTCTGTCCGCGGGGCGGTTCTGGCGATTACCCCACTTCACCATTGTTTTAGTCCGCTTTATTGTCCGCCTCCGTGGCTTTCTCACCATGGCAACCCCTCTCAATGACCCCACTGGACAGAGGGGCAGCTCGGGACAGAGGGGCAGAAGCTCTGGACAGAGGGTCAGGGGCTCTGGCGCCTCTGGGCTGAGGGGCTCTGGGGCCTCTGGGCTGAGGGGCTCTGGCGCCTCTGGGCTGAGGGGCTCTGGCGCCTCTGGGCTGAGGGGCTCTGGCGCCTCTGGGCTGAGGGGCTCTGGCGCCTCTGGGCTGAGGGCTCCGGCAGCGGCGCCGGACAGGCGGGACGCTCCGGCAGCGGCGCCGGACAGGCGGGAGGCTCCCGGCAGCGGCGCCGGACAGGTGGGAGGCTCCGGCAGCGGCGCCGGACAGGCGGGACGCTCCGGGAGCGGCGCCGGACAGGCGGGAGGCTCCGGCAGCGGCGCCGGACAGGCGGGACGCTCCGGCAGCGGCGCCGGACAGGCGGGACGCTCCGGCAGCGGCGCCGGACAGGCGGGAGGCTCCGGCAGCGGCGCCCAGGCGGGAGTTGACAGGCGGGACGCTCCGGCAGCGGCGCAGGACAGGCGGGACGCTCCGGCAACGGCGCAGGACAGGCGGGAGCACCTGCAGAGAGGAGACAGAGAGACAGCCTGGTGCGTGGAGCTGCTACAGGAGGCAGCGGCGCCGGACAGGCGGGACGCTCCAGCAGCGGCGCCGGACAGGCGGGAGGCTCCGGCAGCGGCGCCGGACAGGCGGGAGGCTCCGGCAGTGGCGCCGGACAGGCGGGAGGCTCCGGCAGCGGCGCCGGACAGGCGGGAGGCCCGGACAGGCGGGAGGCTCCGGCAGCGGCGCCGGACAGGCGGGAGGCTCCAGCAGCGGCGCCGGACAGGCGGGAGGCTCCGGCAACGGCGCCGGACAGGCGGGAGGCTCCGGCAGCGGCGCCGGACAGGCGGGACGCTCCGGCAGCGGCGCCGGACAGGCGGGAGCACCTGCAGGGAGGAGACTGAGAGACAGCCTGGTGCGTGGGGCTGCCACAGGAACTACCAGGCTGGGGAGACTTTCAGGAGGCTTGGTGTTAGGAGGAGCCTGAAAGACCGGGCTGTGGGGAGCACTGGAGCTCTGGTGCGCAACCTTGGCACCACTTCCCCAGGCTGGACAACTACTCGAACCCTCCAGAGTGCAGGCACAGGTTGAACCGGGCTGTGGGTAAGCACGGGAGATCTAGTGCTTACTACACGCACCTCTCCCCTAGGCTCCTCTCCCACAGTTGCCCGGTACGAGCGGAGCGCAGGCAGAGGACGCACTGCACCCTCCCAGCGCCCGGAGACACAGCACGCAGAGCCGGCGCAGGATAACCTGGACCAAGACTGCGTACCGGCGACCAGACCCGCTGAGCAGACACCATACGCCCTGGCTCAATGCCCACACTCGCATGGCACTCTCGGGGCTGCCCTATAGCGCACCGGGCTATGGACACGCACTGGCGACACCGTGCGCTCAACCGCATAACACGGTGCCTGACCAGTAATGCGCTGCTTATCATAAGCACGAGGAGTGAGCTCAGGTCTGCTACCTGGCTTAGTACCACACCTCGTGTGCCCCCCAAAAAAAAAAAAAATTTGGGGCTGCCTCTCGTACCTGTCGCACTGCCGTGCTGGCTCCTCATATTGCCGCCGCTCAGCTTTCGCTGCCTCCAGCTCTGCTTTGGGGCTGCGATTTTCCCCAGCCCGTGCCCAGGGTCCCTCTCCGTTCAGTATCTGCTCCCATGTCCAGGAGTCCTGTGATGGTGGCCTCTGTTGTTGATGCTGCTGCTGCTGTCGTCGCTGTCCTTTACCACGCCGCTTGGTCCGATTTTGGTGGGTGATTCTGTAATGAGTTGCCTCCTCTTCTTCCGAAGAAGAGAGGCGAAACGGATCAGAGGACCAATACGCGGCGTGGTAATTTTCCATGGTACTTTTTTAATGCTTTAAGGTACACATGAACAAACTAACAAAACAAGAAATGTGAAACTCAAAACAGTCCTATCTGGTGCACACAGAGACAGGAACAAATCACCCACAAACACACAGTGAAACCCAGGCCACCTAAGTATGATTCTCAATCAGAGACAACTAATGACACCTGCCTCTGATTGAGAACCATACTAGGCCGAAACATAGAAATTCCCAAAACCTAGACAAACAAACATAGACTGCCCACCCAACTCACGCCCTGACCATACTAACTAAATACAAAAACACAGAAAATAAAGGTCAGAACGTGACACCATCATAGCACTGAGACGGCACTTGTGAAGGTGGTAAATGACATTTTAATGGCATCGGACCGAGGCTCTGCATCTGTCCTCGTGCTCCTAGACCTTAGTGCTGCTTTTGATACCATCGATCACCACATTATTTTGGAGAGATTGGAAACCCAAATTGGTCTACACGGACATGTTCTGGCCTGGTTTAGGTCTTATCTGTTGGAAAGATATCAGTTTGTCTCTGTGAATGGTTTGTCCTCTGACAAATCAACTGTAAATTTCGGTGTTCCTCAAGGTTCTGTTTTAGGACCACTATTGTTTTCACTATATATTTTACCTCTTGGGGATGTTATTCGAAAACATAATGTAAACTTTCACTGCTATGCGGATGACACACAGCTGTACATTTCAATGAAACATGGTGAAGCCCCAAAATTGCCCTCGCTAGAAGCATGTGTTTCAGACATAAGGAAGTGGATGGCTGCAAACTTTCTACTATTAAACTCGGACAAAACAGAGATGCTTGTTCTAGGTCCCAAGAAACAAAGAGATCTTCTGTTGAGTCTGACAATTAATCTTAATGGTTGTACAGTCGTCTCAAATAAAACTGTGAAGGACCTCGGCGTTACTCTGGACCCTGATCTCTCTTTTGAAGAACATATCAAGACCATTTCGAGGACAGCTTTTTCCCATCTACGTAACATTGCAAAAATCAGAAACTTTCTGTCCAAAAATGATGCAGAAAAATTAATCCATGCTTTTGTCACTTCTAGGTTAGACTACTGCAATGCTCTATTTTCCGGCTACCCGGATAAAGCACTAAATAAACTTCAGTTAGTGCTAAATACGGCTGCTAGAATCCTGACTAGAACCAAAAAAATGTATCATATTACTCCAGTGCTAGCCTCTCTACACTGGCTTCCTGTCAAAGCAAGGGCTGATTTCAAGGTTTTACTGCTAACCTACAAAGCATTACATGGGCTTGCTCCTACCTACCTCTCTGATTTGGTCCTGCCGTACATACCTACACGTACGCTACGGTCACAAGACGCAGGCCTCCTAATTGTCCCTAGAATTTCTAAGCAAACAGCTGGAGGCAGGGCTTTCTCCTATAGAGCTCCATTTTTATGGAACGGTCTGCCTACCCATGTCAGAGACGCAAACTCGGTCTCAACCTTTAAGTCTTTACTGAAGACTCATCTCTTCAGTGGGTCATATGATTGAGTGTAGTCTGGCCCAGGAGTGGGAAGGTGAACGGAAAGGCTCTGGAGCAACGAACCGCCCTTGCTGTCTCTGCCTGGCCGGTTCCCCTCTTTCCACTGGGATTCTCTGCCTCTAACCCTGTTACGGGGCTGAGTCACTGGCTTGCTGGGGCTCTCTCATGCCGTCCCTGGGGGTGCGTCACCTGGGTGGGTTGATTCACTGTTGTGGTCAGCCTGTCTGGGTTGGCGCCCCCCTTGGGTTGTACCGTGGCGGAGATCTTTGTGGGCTATACTCGGCCTTGTCTCAGGATGGTAAGTTGGTGGTTGAAGATATCCCTCTAGTGGTGTGGGGGCTGTGCTTTGGCAAAGTGGGTGGGGTTATATCCTTACTGTTTGGCCCTGTCCGGGGGTGTCCTCGGATGGGGCCACAGTGTCTCCTGACCCCTCCTGTCTCAGCCTCCAGTATTTATGCAGCAGTAGTTTATGTGTCAGGGGGCTAGGGTCAGTTTGTTATATCTGGAGTACTTCTCCTGTCCTATTCGGTGTCCTGTGTGAATCTAAGTGTGCGTTCTCTAATTCTCTCCTTCTCTCTTTCTTTCTCTCTCTCGGAGGACCTGAGCCCTAGGACCATGCCCTAGGACTACCTGACATGATGACTCCTTGCTGTCCCCAGTCCACCTGGCCATGCTGCTGCTCCAGTTTCAACTGGCCTGGGCCCTAGGACCATGTCCCAGGACTACCTGACATGATGACTCCTTGCTGTCCCGTCCACCTGGCCATGCTGCTGCTCCAGTTTCAACTGTTCTGCCTTATTATTATTCGACCATGCTGGTCATTTATGAACATTTGAACATCTTGGTCATGTTCTGTTATAATCTCTACCCGGCACAGCCAGAAGAGGACTGGCCACCCCACATAGCCCGGTTCCTCTCTAGGTTTCTTCCTAGGTTTTGGCCTTTCTAGGGAGTTTTTCCTAGCCACCGTGCTTTTACACCTGCATTGTTTGCTGTTTGGGGTTTTAGGCTGGGTTTCTGTACAGCACTTTGAGATATCAGCTGATGTACGAAGGGCTATATAAATAAATTTGATTTGATTTGATCTTCATGGTGTTAGAGGAGGTGAGCTGCTTGCTACATCTTCATGGTGTGAGAGGAGGTGAGCTGCTTGCCACATCTTCATGGTGTGAAAGGAGGTGAGCTGCTTGCTACATCTTCATGGTGTGAGAGGAGGTGAGCTGCTTGCTACATCGTCATGGTGTGAAAGGAGGTGAGCTGCTTGCCACATCTTCATGGTGTGAAAGGAGGTGAGCTGCTTGCCACATCTTCATGGTGTGAAAGGAGAGGAGCTGCTTGCTACATCTTCATGGTGTGAAAGGAGGTGAGCTGCTTACCACATCCTCATTTTGTGAAAGGAGGTGAGCTGCTTGCCACATCTTCATGGTGTGAAAGGAGGTGAGCTGCTTGCCACATCCTCATGGTGTGAAAGGATGTGAGCTGCTTGCTACATCTTCATGGTGTGAAAGGAGGTGAGCTGCTTGCTACATCTTCATGGTGTGAGAGGAGGTGAGCTGCTTGCTACATCTTCATGGTGTGAAAGGAGGTGAGTTGCTTGCCACATCTTCATGGTGTGAAAGGAGGTGAGCTGCTTGCCACATCCTCATGATGTGAAAGGAGGTGAGCTGCTTGCCACATCCTCATGGGGTGAAAGGAGGTGAGCTGCTTGCCACATCTTCATGGTGTGAGAGGAGGTGAGCTGCTTGCCACATCCTCATGGGGTGAAAGGAGGTGAGCTGCTTGCCACATCCTCATGATGTGAAAGGAGGTGAGCTGCTTGCCACATCCTCATGGCGTGAAAGGAGGTGAGCTGCTTGCCACATCCTCATGGGGTGAAAGGAGGTGAGCTGCTTGCCACATCCTCATGATGTGAAAGGAGGTGAGCTGCTTGCCACATCCTCATGGTGTGAAAGGAGGTGAGCTGCTTGCTACATCTTCATGGTGTGAAAGGAGGTGAGCTGCTTGCCACATCCTCATGGTGTGAAAGGAGGTGAGCTGCTTGCTACATCTTAATGGTGTGAAAGGAGGTGAGCTGCGTGCCACATCTTCATGGTGTGAAAGGGGGTGAGCTGCTTGCTACATCTTCATGGTGTGAAAGGAGGTGAGCTGCTTGCTACATCTTCATGGTGTGAAAGGAGGTGAGCTGCTTGCCACATCTTCATGGTGTGAAAGGAGGTGAGCTGCTTGCCACATCTTCATGGTGTGAAAGGAGGTGAGCTGCTTACCACATCCTCATTTTGTGAAAGGAGGTGAGCTGCTTGCCACATCTTCATGGTGTGAGAGGAGGTGAGCTGCTTGCTACATCTTCATGGTGTGAAAGGAGGTGAGCTGCTTGCCACATCTTCATGGTGTGAAAGGAGGTGAGCTGCTTGCCACATCTTCATGGTGTGAAAGGAGGTGAGCTGCTTACCACATCTTCATGGTGTGAAAGAAGGTGAGCTGCTTGCCACATCTTCATGGTGTGAAAGGAGGTGAGCTGCTTGCCACATCTTCATGGTGTGAAAGGAGGTGAGCTGCTTGCCACATCCTCATGGTGTGAAAGGAGGTGAGCTGCTTGCCACATCCTCATTTTGTGAAAGGAGGTGAGCTGCTTGCTACATCTTCATGGTGTGAAAGGAGGTGAGCTGCTTGCTACATCTTCATGGCGTGAGAGGAGGTGAGCTGCTTGCCACATCTTCATGGTGTGAAAGGAGGTGAGCTGCTTGCCACATCCTCATGGGGTGAAAGGAGGTGAGCTGCTTGCTACATCTTCATGGTGTGAGAGGAGGTGAGCTGCTTGCCACATCTTCATGGTGTGAAAGGAGGTGAGCTGCTTGCCACATCCTCATGGGGTGAAAGGAGGTGAGCTGCTTGCTACATCTTCATGGTGTGAGAGGAGGTGAGCTGCTTGCCACATCTTCGTGGTGTGAAAGGAGGTGAGCTGCTTGCCACATCTTCATGGTGTGAGAGGAGGTGAGCTGCTTGCCACATCTTCATGGTGTGAATGGAGGAGAATGTCTTTCTGTCACTAGTGTGATCTGGGATTTCATAAAAGGGCCTCAGAGGTAAAGCAAGGGAAGGGTCTGACCTCACGGGTGGCTAGAAAGTATTTTCTCTCCCTCTTCTATGTATCTATCCCTCTATCCAGCCCTCCTCCCTTACTTCTGGTCTAGTCTCTCTCAGTGGTCGGAGATGACTGAGTTTTACAGAAACCACGAGGAGCCAAAAATGGGGGTCTCGTTCTCGTTCTCCTTCACCACTACAACAGCTTCTCAGATGACATTTTCCCTCTGCTCTTGATTAAGGACATTAAATATGTGTAACAGGTGTCCAGCGAAGACAAGAAGACTGGTCTCACCACCAGAGTAACAGATGTGATGGTACTTCGTAACTCTCTTGCGTTGTGTTATTAAAGAAATAACTCTAGCCAGCGATACCAGTTGATTGATGTTTATTCTGACACATTAGGTGTCCAGGACAACAGCATGCTGATGGCTGTGGATGCGTGACTCGTCGCTTACATGTCAACATCAGAATGGGGCTTGTAATCAACAGTTATAACAATGACACAAATGAGACAACGTACAATATGTACCTGCGGAAATATGTGGAAGTAGATAAAGGACAGGCCATCAGATGTGCAAAGCTCGATGATGTTGATGGCTGTAGAGTCAGGCTTTGAAACAACTGTGTCTTAGCAGGGAGTTAACACGACCATTACACTTACAGCATGCTAGCTAACTCACTCAATAACATACAGTACATACATACAAAAGCACATCACTGAAAGCCCCCAATATCTAACAGAATACTGTACACATATAAATACATCAGGACATGTACATTGTGAACTTGTACATATTGTAAATATTAAAATAGAATACTGCATTTCAGAATGTGACCCACTGCTTACAGGCCAATGTCAAACTGGGAAGAATTGACGTTCGCGATCTCCCCCTTATCTGCAAGCGTAACCAATGGCATCACACTTTATTCATATGTAAATACTACCAACTAAATCGAATACATATTTGTGTGGAAACATAACCAACCCTGTTACATATGTATGTGGATGGAAACATATGTAACAATGACTTTTAGAGGTGCCTGGTTGGCGTTTAATGTATTCAGAGGATACAGAAAGACTTATTTAAATTACTCAATTGCTGTGCTATTTCAGAAACCTCAATGCCATTATTTCAGTCCTCTCAAACCAAAGCTCCATTGGTAATGTTGGTGAGGGGAGCCAGAATAAATGTCTGCTGCCGCTCGCTTTCTTTGAGTGTGTATGTATGTATTTATGTGTGTGTGTTCATTTGTGTGTCAAACTAAGTGTTTGTGCCACTATCTATTGTTACATCAGATAT
Source organism: Oncorhynchus keta (assembly GCF_023373465.1). Taxonomy (NCBI): domain Eukaryota; kingdom Metazoa; phylum Chordata; class Actinopteri; order Salmoniformes; family Salmonidae; genus Oncorhynchus; species Oncorhynchus keta. The sequence goes on from NC_068432.1 coordinate 35,698,495, forward strand.
TAATGTGTAGCATCGGATCTAGATGTGTGAAGGGTCTGTTAGGCGTGAAGGCAGGTTTCCTCCTCTGTCTCAACACAGTCCCTGGAGGAACACATACCGACCCTGGTTTCTGTTTCTTTTTCACAAAAAGAAGTTATGCTGTATCAACAGAGTGGATGGAGTTTGGCTTAGGACGCCATAATGATGTCATGTTCTGGTTTAAAACACTGTTTTCTTGTTATAGAGGCATCGTAACAACCAGTTTTGCCCGCTGGGATTGAATCAATGCAGCTTATTTAGACTATTATGGGTCAGCATCAATGGATCATTGATGTCAGGGCAGGTTTTAAACCACAAAAACACACACCAACTGGTGCTTTTAAAAACAGTTTGTCATAAACCAGTCTTTTTTGTTACACTACATGTATAAACCTTGATCAACTTTTCTGTATTATGTGCCTCAATACAACATAAATCCAATGATTGGAAAAGTACAGATAAGAAAAACATGGAAGCAGATAAATATTGTAAAAGGTCAACTGTAGAAGTATGTCATCTCAGATAATCATATCTGTAATTACGACCATGCTCCATTAATGTGGTGGGTGTGTTGCATGGATGTCATTACGTATAACATGTTGATAATCCCTTTTAAAACAGCACCAGTGGGAGAATAGAAATTAAGCAAGTTTCCATCCACAGTATTTATGTGAGTAAAGTCATACTGTAAAAAAATCATCACGACACCTGTGATGGAAACGGGTCGTTTCGGTACAATTTTATAAATGCCGACAGATCATTTGTTTGTTCGACATGGTGTGATATTTTTGTGTCTGTAAAATTAATTATGCGAGAAATGGTGGTGAGCAAATATTGATATGCAGTGCATTTGGGGAGTTTCTCCCATTCTTCTCTATGTAAATAAGATATTTCCATTTTTTAAATACATTTGCAAAAATTAAATGGAATAATTATTGTGCGTAGATTGATGAGAATAAATATATATTTAATCTATTCTAGAATAAGGCTGTAACATAACAAAATGCACTGTAATAACCATCATATCGAAATAAACTTGGAGTTAAGCGATGACATGGTGTGCAGTCCTCTCACTATGACACAGGAAAGCATGCAGTTTATTAGGCTACAGATGAAATAAGTTGTGATGAACTTCCCATGGTGGAAGGTGATATTGATGCCAGTGGAGGTTGGTGACGTTTAAGATGAGGGAGGACAATGGTTTTTTCTGCCTTATTTCTATTTCAGCATATTGGATTTTTTAAATGTCTTTTATTTCACCTCTATTTAACGAGGGAGGCCAGTTGAGAAAAACTGCCACCTGGCCAAGATAAAGCAAAGCAGTGCGACAAAAAACAACACAGAGTTACACACGGGATAAACAAACATACAGTCAATAACACAATATAAAAATCTATATACAGTGTGTGCAAATGGAGTAAGGAGGTAAGGCAATAAATAGGCCAATAGTGGCGAAGTAATTACAATTTAGAAAATTAACACTGAAGTGATAGATGAGCAATTGATGATGTGCAAGTAGAAATACTGGTGTGCAAAAGAGCAAAAAAGTAAATAAAAACAATATGGGGATGAGGTAGGTAGATTGGATTTGCTATTTACAGATGGGCTGTGTACAGCTGCAGCGATCGGTAAGCTGCTCAGATAGCTGATGCTTAAAGTTAGTGAGGGAGATATAAGTCTCCAACTTCAGCCAATTTTTCGATTCGTTCCAGTCATTGGCAGCTGGATAGCTAGGTTGCCAGTTGGATGGAAACCTAGCTATTGTTGTCCTCAGAAAACATTCATAATTATGTAGTAATACTATTGCGATTTTGACATACATTTGGTATTTGATATTTTATTAGGATCCCCATTATCTGGGCGGCAGGGTAGCCTAGTGGTTAGAGCGTTGGACTAGTAACCGGAAGGTTGCAAATTCAAACCCCCGATCTGACAAGTTACAAATCTGTTGTTCTGCCCCTGAACAGGCAGGCAGTTAACCCACTGTTTGTAGGCTGTCATTGAAAATAATAATTTGTTATTAACTGTATTGCCTAGTTAAATAAAGGTAAAATTAATACATAAAAAATCTGCTGCGAAAGCAGCAGCTACTCTTCTATTCTTCCGCAGCTACATTCACTATACAAACTGACCACCAGCAATTGCGTCTTCAGAGGCGATGTTCAATCCAGCACCATATAATGACCTTCCTACAGTAATAAAGTACCAGAGAAAATAAAAAAGCTGCTTCCAGGATCCAAGGTCCATACCAAGTCAAACTGTGTGTGTGAGCACAGTATTATGTTTTGTTTTATTAGAATGTGTGATGTGAATCCTTGCGTAGCACTACTCCTGGAAAAGAAAGCTTTCCATGAGAATCCATCTAAATGATTAAGCATAGTGCTGTAAGACATGGGCAGAATTGACACATTGACATGGGCCACAGTCTCTCTACGATGCCAGTGCCTTCCTGCCTGCCTGCCTCACTCACTCTGGCCTGGCATGGCCTGGCATGGCCTGGCATGGCCTGGTCATAGGCATCCAGTTAAAGAGTCACAGAGAGAACTGACAACACACTGGATCCAAACCCAACAACCTTCAACAGCTCTTCTCTCTCTCTCTCCCTCTCTGTCTCCCTGTGGCTGGAATATGACAGATATTTCTTCTGCAGTGACCCTGCTACATATTTCTGCAGATGCATATGCGACCACAGACTTGGGCCCATCTGTTTATCACTAGCCGGGTTCCTGAAGCGTTTGTGTGAGAAAATGCCTGACAGACAGAGAGAGAAAAAAGGCTCTCAGGATCAGTTGGGGTGTTTTTCTCTTCCTCAACAGCTGTGTTTCACTTCAGAAAATATGCATAATAGACTGGTGTCTTTATTTTTCAAGTGAGGTAAGTGTGTGTGAGTAATTAATGGTGTTGGATGCCTGCCTCTCTCCACAAGTGGTGGCGGTCGGCCTAGGCTTCACTTCAATACAGTACCCCCTCCAGTCCCTTTTCATTCCAAACTACAATCTGTCATTCTATTCAGACTTCATTATCCTTGGTTGATGATGACAGTGATGACAGTGATTCTCTCTGCCCTGTCAGCGCACAGCTGTGTTGCTACAGTAACAGTAAGGCCTTGATGAGCACAGGTGTGTCATCACAATTGTGCTCCTGTTGAGTCTTAATTATCCCACTGAGCCAATCAGAGAGAAGCTTGATTGGCATCACTCTGAAACAAAGTGTCGGAATCACCAATAGAAAAAGCCTAAAGAGAGTTTTCCAGAGAGTTTGGCCCAAACTTTACTCCATTTAGTAGGTCAGTATTTCTCATCGGGGTTATTAGCAAGGCAGTTCCACTCACTTAACTCAGATTTTCCGGGTCAGTCGCAGGCCTTTTGAGAGTTCAGACCTGTGAAGAACTCACTCCAAAGCTCACAAATTCTGTCGCACACTAACTGTCTCTACCTCTTTCTATTTGTCTCTCTCTCTTTCTCTCCCTGTCCCTCTCCTCCTTTCATCCTCCCTCTTTCTCTCCATGTCCCTGTACTCGATGACTCAGGCCTTAGAATTCACCACATCAGTCAGGTTGTAGAATGGGGACGATGTGGGTAAGGAGGGGTGCTACTTGGCAGATGGAGGATAATACACAGTGACACAGTTTAGGAGCCCTGCTCTTATTGCCGATAACTACACATTGTCCCTCCCTTACCCACATTGTGATGACTGGCCAGCCTTCAGGAAATACTCAAACATGGCCATGAAAAGCCCAGTGAGGCAGCAGCTGAAAGAGGAGTGCTTTTCTGGGCATTAGAATGTGTGGAACAACTCAGTACTATTATAATAGAATGACTGAGACAAGCTACTGAAAAAACAATGTTCTATTCTGACATAAAGAGAGTTTGACATAGGATATAACTTCTACTTCTAGTTATTGGCATTGTCTAATTTAGTTCACTAAGGCATCCTGATTGGTCGGCATACCTGAGCCAGATACAATACCTTCTTAAAGTAGATTTTTAAATTTTATTTCACCTTTATTTAACCAGGTAGGCCAGTTGAGAACAAGTTCTCATTTACAACTGCGACCTGGCCAAGATTGTTGTTGTCGCAAAGCAGTGCGACAACAACATAACACAGAGTTACACATAGGATAAACAAAGGTACAGTCAATAACACAATAGAAAAATCTGTACACAGTGTGTGCAAATGGAGTAAGGAGGTAAGGCAATAAATAGGCCAATAGTGGTGAAGTAATTACAATTTAGCCATTAACACTGGAGTGAGATGTGCAGATGAGGATGTGCAAGTAAAAATACTGCTGTGCAAAACAGCAGAAAAAAACAAAAACAAATATGGGGGATGAGGTTGGTAGTTGGTTGGATGGGCTATTTACAGAGATGGGCTGTGTACAGCTGCAGCGATCGGTAAGCTGCTCAGGTAGCTGATGCTTAAAGTTAGTGAGGGACATATACGTCTCCAACTTCAGTGATTTTTGCAATTCGTTCCAGTCATTGGCAGCCGAGAACTGGAAGAAAAGGCAGCGAAATAAGGTGTTGGCTTTGGGGATGACCAGTGAAATATACCTGCTGGAGCGCGTGCTACGGGTGGGTGTTGATATGGTGACCAGTAAGCTGAGATAAGGCGGAGCTTTACCTAGCAAAGACTTATAGATGACCTGGAGCCAGTGGGTTTGGCGACGAATATGTAGCGAGGAGAGCATTGTTAGATAGTATATGGGGCTTTGGTGACAAAACGGATTGCACTGTGATAGACTGCATCCAATTTGCTGAGGAGTGTTGGAGGCTATTTTGTAAATGACATCATCAAAGTCAAGGATCGGTAGAATAGTCAGTTTTACGAGGGTATGTTTGGCAGCAAGAGTGAAGGAGGCTTTGTTCGCGAAATAGGAAGCCGATTCTAGATTTAATTTTGGATTGGAGATGCTTAATATGAGTCTGGAAGGAGAGTTTACAGTCTAGCCAGACACCTAAAGCCTTGGCCAGGTCGATGAAGATGGCTGCACAGTACAGTACTGTCTTTTATCGATGGCGGTTATGATATCGTTTAGGACCTTGAGCGTGGCTGAGGTGCACCCATGACCAGCTCGGAAACCGGATTGCATAGTGAAGAAGGTACGGTTGGATTCGAAATGGTTGGTGATCTGTTTGTTCACTTGGCTTTCGAAGACTTTAGAAAGGTAGGGCAGGATGGATATAGGTCTGTAACAGTTTGGGTCTAGTGTCTCCCCCTTTGAAGAGGGGGATGACCGTGGCCGCTTTCCAATCTTTAGGAATCTCAGACGATACAAAAGAGAGGTTGAACAGACTAGTAAATAGGGGTTGCAACAATGACAGCGAATAATTTTCGGAAGAGAGGGTCTAGATTGTCTAGCCCAGTTGATTTGCAGCTCTATCAGAACATCAGCTGTCTGGATTAGGGTGAAGGAGAAGCTGGGTAGGGGGGCTTGGGCCGTTTTCCTATGGGAGATGCAGGGCTGTTGGCCGGTGTTGTGGTAGCCAGGTGGAAAGCATGGCCAGCCGTAGAGAAATGCTTCTTGAAATTCTCGATTATCGTGGATTTATCGGTGGAGACAGTGTTTCCTAGCCTCAGTGCAGTGCGCAACTGGGAGGATGTGCTCTTATTCTCCATGGACTTTACAGTGTCCCAAAACTTTAGTGCTGCAGGATTCAAATTTCTGTTTGAAAAAGCTAGCCTTTGCTTTCTTAACTGACTGTGTATATTGGTTCCTGACTTCCCTGAAAAGTTGCATATCGCAGGGACAATTCGATGCTAGTGCAGTACACCACAGGATGTTTTTGTGCTGGTCAAGGACAGTCAAGTCTAGAGTGAAACAAAGGCAATATATGTTATTCTAAAATTTTTGAAAGGGGCATGGTTACATTACAACTTAAATCTCAAATCTACCAGGCCACTTATAAGATACACCCTCTTAAGATTCTAACAATCACTATTAATACAGTTGGTTTATTAAAACAAGCTTCCAGGAATGTGGTTGATGGTGGGAGTCATAACACATCAGGAACAATGGTAATTGAGGGTGAGGAAACTAGCTCTAACAGTCCCTGCAGCTCTACTACCAAACCTCTCCTTCAGAGCAGGACAATTCATTTGGCTAATCTTCCCTGCAGGAAGTGCAATTGAAGGATTTCCTTCAACTTTATCGGTGGGTAAAAAAAGACAGACAATGAGGCTGGAAAACATTTGGTTGTTTTAAGAGCTGTACATCGTATTGCTTTGTCATGTTGTTGCGGCAGAGCCAGCTCTATTCGTTAAGATCAGGAGTGAGGAGGGCTTGGAGTTGCCATCTGTTGAGAAGGAGTAAAGACATGGGGTCCCAGTGTATCTGACATTATGGGGCTACAGCTGTAGGCTCTGCTGCTCAGTAGCTCCAGCGACACAACAAAATTCTGCATCTTCAGGCTGACTTTCAGGATAAGTGTTTGTTAAAACCAGGGTACCTGCTTTACTTGACTATTTATGTTCATTCATTGGACGACCGAATACCAGAGAGTCACTGTAGCTTTGAGTCATAACCTTTGACCCTTACCTCAGCAGCAGGGATTCCTTCTGGGGGGCGGCATTGAAGAAGCACTTCCTGTTCTAGAGACACTTCCTTTCCCAGAGGCTCCTGGTCAAACGTCTTCCTGAGATCTGGAGAAAGACAAACCATAGATAAACATTATGCAACATATCCCTCACATTATACGGCACTGATGTCTTTGACATGGGAACTGACGTCTTTGACATGGTAACTGACGTCTTTGACATGGCACTGACGTCTTTGACAAGGTAACTGACGTCTTTGACAAGGTAACTGACGTCTTTGACATGGCACTGATGTCATAGACATGGTAACTGACGTCTTTGAAATGGTAACTGACGTCTTTGACATGGCACTGACGTCTTTGACAAGGTAACTGATGTCTTTGAAATGGTAACTGACGTCTTTGACATGGTAACTGACGTCTTTGAAATGGTAACTGATGTCTTTGACATGGTAACTGACGTCTTTGACAAGGTAACTGACGTCTTTGATATTGTAACTGATGTCTTTGACATGGTAACTGGCGTCTTTGACATGGCACTGACGTCTTTGACACGGTAACTGACGTCTTTGACATGGCACTGACGTCTTTGACATGGTAACTGATGTCTTTGACATGGCACTGACGTCTTTGACATGGTAACTGATGTCTTTGACATGGCACTGACATCTTTGACATGGTAACTGATGTCTTTGACATGGTAACTGATGTCTTTGACATGGTAACTGATGTCTTTGACATGGTAACTGATGACATGGTAACTTTGACATGGTAACTGACGTCTTTGACATGGTAACTAACTGGTAACTGGCGTCTTTGACATGGTAACTGATGTCTTTGACATGGTAACTGATGTCTTTGACATGGTAACTGAACATGGTAACTGTCTTTGACATGGTAACTGATGTCTTTGACATGGTAACTGATGTCTTTGACATGGTAACTGACGTCTTTGACATGGTAACTGACGTCTTTGACATGGTAACTGACGTCTTTGACATGGTAACTGACGTCTTTGACATGGTAACTGATGTCTTTGACATGGTAACTGATGTCTTTGACATGGTAACTGATGTCTTTGACATGGTAACTGACGTCTTTGACATGGTAACTGATGTCTTTGACATGGTAACTGATGTCTTTGACATGGTAACTGACGTCTTTGACATGGTAACTGGCGTCTTTGACATGGTAACTGTAACTGACGGTAACTGATGTCTTTGACATGGTAACTGATGTCTTTGACATGGTAACTGACGTCTTTGACATGGTAACTGATGTCTTTGACATGGTAACTGATGTCTTTGACATGGTAACTGATGTCTTTGACATGGTAACTGGTAACGACGTCTTTGACATGGTAACTGACGTCTTTGACATGGTAACTGATGTCTTTGACATGGTAACTGATGTCTTTGACATGGTAACTGATGTCTTTGACATGGTGACTGACGTCTTTGACATGGTAACTGACGTCTTTGACATGGTAACTGACGTCTTTGACATGGTAACTGACGTCTTTGACATGGTAACTGATGTCTTTGACATGGTAACTGATGTCTTTGACATGGTAACTGATGTCTTTGACATGGTAACTGGACATAACTGATGTCTTTGACATGGTAACTGATGTCTTTGACATGGCACTGACGTCTTTGACATGGTAACTGATGTCTTTGACATGGTAACTGACGTCTTTGACATGGTAACTGACGTCTTTGACATGGTAACTGATGTCTTTGACATGGTAACTGATGTCTTTGACATGGTAACTGATGTCTTTGACATGGTAACTGACGTCTTTGACATGGTAACTGACGTCTTTGACATGGTAACTGACGTCTTTGACATGGTAACTGATGTCTTTGACATGGCACTGACGTCTTTGACATGGTAACTGACGTCTTTGACATGGTAACTGACGTCTTTGACATGGTAACTGACGTCTTTGACATGGTAACTGATGTCTTTGACATGGTAACTGACGTCTTTGACATGGCAATGACGTCTTTGACATGGTAACTGACGTCTTTGACATGGTAACTGACGTCTTTGACATGGTAACTGACGTCTTTGACATGGCACTGACGTCTTTGACATGGTAACTGACGTCTTTGACGGTAACTTTGACATGGTAACTGACGTCTTTGACATGGTAACTGATGTCTTTGACATGGTAACTGACGTCTTTGACATGGTAACTGATGTCTTTGACATGGTAACTGATGTCTTTGACATGGTAACTGATGTCTTTGACATGGTAACTGACGTCTTTGACATGGTAACTGACATGGTCTTTGACGTGATGTCTTTGACATGGTAACTGACGTCTTTGACATGGTAACTGACGTCTTTGACATGGTAACTGACGTCTTAAGCACTGACATGGTAACTGATGTCTTTGACATGGTAACTGATGGATATAACTGATGTCTTTGATGGTAACTGACTTTGACATGGTAACTGACATGGCGTCTTTGACATGGTAACTGACGTCTTTGACGTCTTTGACATGGTAACGTCTTTGACATGGTAACTGTCTTTGACATGGTAACTGACGTCTTTGACATGGTAACTGGTATGTCTTTGACATGGTAACTGATGTCTTTGACATGGTAACTGACGTCTTTGACATGGTAACTGATGTCTTTGACATGGTAACTGACGTCTTTGACATGGTAACTGACGTCTTTGACATGGCATGGTACTGATGTCTTTGACATGGTAACTGATGTCTTTGACATGGTAACTGATGTCTTTGACATGGTAACTGACGTCTTTGACATGGTAACTGATGTCTTTGACATGGTAACTGACGTCTTTGACATGGTAACTGATGTCTTTGACATGGTAACTGACATGGTAACTGATGTCTTTGACATGGTAACTGATGTCTTTGATGTCTTTGACATGGTAACTGGCGTCTTTGACATGGTAACTGATGTCTTTGACATGGTAACTGACGTCTTTGACATGGTAACGTCTTTGACATGGCACTGATGTCTTTGACATGGTAACTGGTTGACTTTGACTTTGATGGTAACTGATGTCTTTGACATGGTAACTGACGTCTTTGACATGGTAACTGATGTCTTTGACATGGTAACTGACGTCTTTGACATGGTAACTGATGTCTTTGACATGGTAACTGACGTCTTTGACATGGTAACTGATGTCTTTGACATGGTAACTGGCGTCTTTGACATGGTAACATGACATGTAACTGATGTCTTTGACATGGCACTTCTTTGACATGGTAACTGATGTCTTTGACATGGTAACTGGCGTCTTTGACATGGTAACTGACGTCTTTGACATGGCACTGACGTCTTTGACATGGTAACTGATGTCTTTGACATGGTAACTGAACTTTGATGACATGGCAACTGACGTCTTTGACATGGTAACTGACGTCTTTGACATGGTAACTGACGTCTTTGACATGGTAACTGACGTCTTTGACATGGTAACTGACGTCTTTGACATGGCACTGACGTCTTTGATATGGTAACTGATGTCCTTGACATGGCACTGACGTCTTTGACAAGGTAACTGACGTCTTTGACATGGTAACTGACGTCTTTGACATGGTAACTAACGTCTTTGACATGGCACTGACGTCTTTGGCGTGGTAACTGTCGTCTTTGATATGGTAACTGATGTCCTTGACATGGCACTGACGTCTTTGACATGGTAACTGATGTCTTTGACATTGTAACTGACGTCTTTGACAAGGTAACTGACGTCTTTGGCATGGTAACTGACGTCTTTGATATGGTAACTGATGTCCTTGACATGGTAACTGACGTCTGACATGGTAACTGATGTCTTTGACATGGTAACTGACGTCTTTGAAATGGTAACTGATGTCCTTGACATGGTAACTGACGTCTGACAAGGTAACTGACGTCTTTGACATGGCACTGACGTCTTTGACATGGTAACTGACGTCTTTGACATGGTAACTGACGTCTTTGACATGGTAACTGACGTCTTTGACATGGTAACTGATGTCTTTGACATGGTAACTGACGTCTTTGACATGGTAACTGACGTCTTTGACATGGTAACTGACGTCTTTGACATGGTAACTGACGTCTTTGACATGGTAACTGACGTCTTTGACATGGTAACTGACGTCTTTGACATGGTAACTGACGTCTTTGACATGGTAACTGACGTCTTTGACATGGTAACTGACGTCTTTGACATGGTAACTGACGTCTTTGACATGGTAACTGACGTCTTTGACATGGTAACTGACGTCTTTGACAAGGTAACTGACGTCTTTGATATGGTAACTGATGTCTTTGACATGGTAACTGACGTCTTTGACAAGGTAACTGACGTCTTTGATATGGTAACTGACGTCTTTGACATGGTAACTGACGTCTTTGACATGGCACTGACGTCTTTGACATGGTAACTGACGTCTTTGACAAGGTAACTGACGTCTTTGATATGGTAACTGATGTCTTTGACATGGTAACTGACGTCTTTGACAAGGTAACTGACGTCTTTGATATGGTAACTGATGTCTTTGACATGGTAACTGACGTCTTTGACATGGTAACTGATGTCTTTGACATGGTAACTGACGTCTTTGACATGGTAACTGATGTCTTTGACATGGTAACTGACGTCTTTGACATGGTAACTGACGTCTTTGACATGGTAACTGACGTCTTTGACATGGTAACTGATGTCTTTGACATGGTAACTGACGTCTTTGACAAGGTAACTGACGTCTTTGACATGGTAACTGACGTCTTTGACATGGTAACTGATGTCGACATCTTTGACATGGTAACTGATGTCTTTGACATGGTAACTGATGTCTTTGACATGGTAACTGACGTCTTTGACATGGTAACTGACGTCTTTGACATGGTAACTGACGTCTTTGACAAGGTAACTGGTTTGACATGGTAACTGATGTCTTTGACATGGTAACTGACGTCTTTGACATGGTAACTGACGTCTTTGACATGGTAACTGATGGTAACGTCTTTGACATGGTAACTGACGTCTTTGACATGGTAACTGACGTCTTTGACATGGTAACTGACGTCTTTGACATGGTAACTGACGTCTTTGACATGGTAACTGACGTCTTTGACATGGTAACTGACGTCTTTGACATGGTAACTGACGTCTTTGACATGGTAACTGACGTCTTTGACAAGGTAACTGACGTCTTTGACATGGTAACTGACGTCTTTGACATGGTAACTGACGTCTTTGACATGGTAACTGACGTCTTTGACAAGGTAACTGACGTCTTTGACATGGTAACTGACGTCTTTGACATGGTAACTGACGTCTTTGACATGGTAACTGACGTCTTTGACAAGGTAACTGACGTCTTTGATATGGTAACTGACGTCTTTGACATGGTAACTGACGTCTTTGACAAGGTAACTGACGTCTTTGATATGGTAACTGATGTCTTTGACATGGTAACTGACGTCTTTGATATGGTAACTGATGTCTTTGACATGGTAACTGACGTCTTTGACAAGGTAACTGACGTCTTTGACATGGTAACTGACGTCTTTGACATGGTAACTGACGTCTTTGACATGGTAACTGACGTCTTTGACATGGTAACTGACGTCTTTGACATGGTAACTGACGTCTTTGACATGGTAACTGATGTCTTTGACATGGTAACTGACGTCTTTGACATGGTAACTGACGTCTTTGACATGGTAACTGACGTCTTTGACATGGTAACTGACGTCTTTGACATGGTAACTGACGTCTTTGACATGGTAACTGATGTCTTTGACATGGTAACTGATGTCTTTGACATGGTAACTGATGTCTTTGACAAGGTAACTGATGTCTTTGACATGGTAACTGACGTCTTTGACATGGTAACTGACATCTTTGACATGGTAAATGATGTCTTTGACATGGTAACTGACGTCTTTGACATGGTAACTGATGTCTTTGACAAGGTAACTGATGTCTTTGACATGGTAACTGACGTCTTTGACATGGTAACTGACATCTTTGACATGGTAACTGATGTCTTTGACATGGTAACTGATGTCTTTGACATGGTAACTGACGTCTTTGACATGGTAACTGACGTCTTTGACATGGTAACTGACGTCTTTGGTAACATCTTTGACATGTAACTGACGTCTTTGACATGGTAACTGACGTCTTTGACATGGTAACTGACGTCTTTGACATGGTAACTGACGTCTTTGACATGGTCTTTGACATGGTAACTGACGTCTTTGACATGGTAACTGACGTCTTTGACATGGTAACTGACGTCTTTGACATGGTAACTGATGTCTTTGACATGGTAACTGATGTCTTTGACATGGTAACTGATGTCTTTGACAAGGTAACTGATGTCTTTGACATGGTAACTGACGTCTTTGACATGGTAACTGACATCTTTGACATGGTAAATGATGTCTTTGACATGGTAACTGACGTCTTTGACATGATAACTGACGTCTTTGACATGGTAACTGATGTCTTTGACATGGTAACTGACGTCTTTGACATGATAACTGACTTCTTTGACATGGTAACTGATGTCTTTGACAAGGTAACTGATGTCTTTGACATGGTAACTGACGTCTTTGACATGGTAACTGACGTCTTTTTGACATGATAACTGACGTCTTTGACATGGTAACTGATGTCTTTGACAAGGTAACTGATGTCTTTGATATGGTAACTGACGTCTTTGACATGGTAACTGATGTCTTTGACATGGTAACTGACGTCTTTGACATGGTAACTGACGTCTTTGACATGGTAACTGACGTCTTTGACATGGTAACTGACGTCTTTGACATGGTAACTGACGTCTTTGACAAGGTAACTGACGTCTTTGATATGGTAACTGACGTCTTTGACAAGGTAACTGACGTCTTTGATATGGTAACTGATGTCTTTGACATGGTAACTGACGTCTTTGACATGGTAACTGACGTCTTTGACAAGGTAACTGACGTCTTTGATATGGTAACTGATGTCTTTGACATGGTAACTGATGTCTTTGACAAGGTAACTGACGTCTTTGACAAGGTAACTGACGTCTTTGATATGGTAAATGATGTCTTTGACATGGTAACTGACGTCTTTGACATGGTAACTGACGTCTTTGACAAGGTAACTGTCTTTGACGTCTTTGACATGGTAACTGACGTCTTTGACAAGGTAACTGACGTCTTTGATATGGTAACTGACGTCTTTGACAAGGTAACTGACGTCTTTGATATGGTAACTGATGTCTTTGATATGGTAACTGACGTCTTTGACATGGTGACTGACGTCTTTGACATGGTAACTGACGTCTTTGACATGGCACTGACGTCTTTGACATGGTAACTGACGTCTTTGATATGGCACTGATGTCTTTGATATGGTAACTGGCGTCTTTGACATGGTAACTGATGTCTTTGACATGGTAACTGATGTCTTTGACATGGCACTGACGTCTTTGACATGGTAACTGATGTCTTTGATATGGTAACTGACGTCTTTGACATGGTACTGATGTCTTTGACATGGTAACTGACGTCTTTGACATGGTAACTGACGTCTTTGACATGGTAACTGACGTCTTTGACATGGTAACTGACGTCTTTGACATGGTAACTGACGTCTTTGACATGGTAACTGACGTCTTTGACATGGTAATGACGTCTTTGACAAGGTAACTGACGTCTTTGATATGGTAACTGACGTCTTTGACATGGTAACTGACGTCTTTGACATGGCACTGACGTCTTTGACATGGTAACTGACGTCTTTGACAAGGTAACTGACGTCTTTGATATGGTAACTGATGTCTTTGACATGGTAACTGACGTCTTTGACAAGGTAACTGACGTCTTTGATATGGTAACTGACGTCTTTGACATGGTAACTGACGTCTTTGACATGGTAACTGATGTCTTTGACATGGTAACTGACGTCTTTGACATGGTAACTGACGTCTTTGACAAGGTAACTGACGTCTTTGATATGGTAACTGATGTCTTTGACATGGTAACTGACGTCTTTGACATGGTAACTGACGTCTTTGACATGGTAACTGACGTCTTTGACAAGGTAACTGACGTCTTTGATATGGTAACTGATGTCTTTGACATGGTAACTGACGTCTTTGACATGGTAACTGACGTCTTTGACAAGGTAACTGACGTCTTTGATATGGTAACTGACGTCTTTTGACAAGGTAACTGACGTCTTTGACATGGTAACTGATGTCTTTGACATGGTAACTGACGTCTTTGATATGGTAACTGATGTCTTTGACATGGTAACTGACGTCTTTGACATGGTACTGACGTCTTTGACATGGTAACTGACGTCTTTGATATGGCACTGATGTCTTTGATATGGTAACTGGCGTCTTTGACATGGTAACTGATGTCTTTGACATGGTAACTGACGTCTTTGACATGGTAACTGACGTCTTTGATATGGTAACTGATGTCTTTGACATGGCACTGACGTCTTTGACATGGTAACTGACGTCTTTGACATGGTAACTGACGTCTTTGACATGGTAACTGACGTCTTTGACATGGTAACTGACGTCTTTGACATGGTAACTGACGTCTTTGACATGGTAACTGACGTCTTTGACATGGTAACTGACGTCTTTGACATGGTAACTGACGTCTTTGACATGGTAACTGACGTCTTTGACATGGTAACTGATGTCTTTGACATGGTAACTGACGTCTTTGACATGGTAACTGACGTCTTTGATATGGTAACTGATGTCTTTGACATGGTAACTGACGTCTTTGACATGGTAACTGACGTCTTTGACAAGGTTACTGGTAACTGTCTTTGATATGGTAACTGATGTCTTTGACATGGTAACTGACGTCTTTGACAAGGTAACTGACGTCTTTGATATGGTAACTGACGTCTTTGACATGGTAACTGACGTCTTTGACATGGTACTGACGTCTTTGACATGGTAACTGACGTCTTTGACAAGGTAACTGACGTCTTTGATATGGTAACTGATGTCTTTGACATGGTAACTGACGTCTTTGACAAGGTAACTGACGTCTTTGACATGGTAACTGACGTCTTTGACATGGTAACTGACGTCTTTGACATGGTAACTGATGTCTTTGACATGGTAACTGACGTCTTTGACATGGTAACTGACGTCTTTGACAAGGTAACTGACGTCTTTGACATGGTAACTGACGTCTTTGACAAGGTAACTGACGTCTTTGATATGGTAACTGACGTCTTTGACATGGTAACTGACGTCTTTGACATGGTAACTGACGTCTTTGACAAGGTAACTGACGTCTTTGACAAGGTATGGTAACTGATGTCTTTGACATGGTAACTGGTAACGTCTTTGACATGGTAACTGATGTCTTTGACAAGGTAACTGACGTCTTTGATATGGTAACTGACGTCTTTGACAAGGTAACTGACGTCTTTGATATGGTAACTGATGTCTTTGACATGGTAACTGACGTCTTTGACATGGTAACTGACGTCTTTGACAAGGTAACTGACGTCTTTGATATGGTAACTGACGTCTTTGACATGGTAACTGACGTCTTTGACATGGTAACTGATGTCTTTGACATGGTAACTGACGTCTTTGACATGGTAACTGATGTCTTTGACATGGTAACTGACGTCTTTGACATGGTAACTGATGTCTTTGACATGGTAACTGACGTCTTTGACATGGTAACTGACGTCTTTGACATGGTAACTGACGTCTTTGACATGGTAACTGACGTCTTTGATATGGTAACTGATGTCTTTGACATGGTAACTGATGTCTTTGACATGGTAACTGATGTCTTTGACATGGTAACTGATGTCTTTGACAAGGTAACTGATGTCTTTGACATGGTAACTGACGTCTTTGACATGGTAACTGACATCTTTGACATGGTAAATGATGTCTTTGACATGGTAACTGACGTCTTTGACATGGTAACTGATGTCTTTGACATGGTAACTGACGTCTTTGACATGATAACTGACGTCTTTGACATGATAACTGACGTCTTTGACATGGTAACTGATGGATCCCTCTCTTCCAACCTCCTATTAGAACGGCTCCATCTCTCTTCTCTCTCTCTCTCTCTCTCTCTCTCTCTCTCTCTCTCTCTCTCTCTCTCTCTCTCTCTCTCTCTCTCTCTCTCTCTCTCTCTCTCTCTCCCTCTCTCTCTCCAACATTCACTCAATGCACTCTGGATGTTTACTAAGTGCAGAACAAGCCATTTACATTTAGTTAAGATATGAGACACAATAAATGTAATCAGAAGATACTATTAACATGTAAATATTATTGGTAACATAATTCAGTAATTAAACAGATTAAGTAATGCTCTAATTTTAAATTGTACACCCAGTGTAGGCTATTACCCTTTTAAGAGCTAGAATAGATTTTGTACCAAATATGTTGTCTCACACTATTCAAACCCCTCAATTGAATAAACAGTCTATAGATCACATATTGCAAATATGGTTTCCAGGTGTTTGATACTGTTCAATTTGCTCCGTTCCATCCATTATTATGAGCTGTCCTCCCCTTTAAAGTGTTCACACTGCACAAAACATGGAAAGAACCGCATTGAATTCACAAACATTTACTGAAAGGGACCGAGTGTGAAAACTCAATGTATACAAAAGTGAAATAAACAATAAAAATGAACAGTAAACATTACACTCAACAGAAGTTCCAAAATAAAAAATACGTTACAAATGTCATATTATGTATATATATATATATATATTATATATATATATATATATATATATATATATATATACAGTGTTGTAATGATGTACAAATGGTTAAAGTACAGAAGGGAAAATAAATAAGCATAAATTAGGGTTGTATTTACAATGGTGTTTGTTTTTCACTGGTTGCCCTTTTCTTGTGGCAACAGGTCACAAATCTTGCTGCTGTGATGGCACCCAGTAGATATCAAAATTGGGTTTGTTTTGGAATTCTTTGAGGATCTGTGTAACCTGAGGGAAATATGTGTCTCTAATATGGTCATACATTGGGCAGGATGTTAGGAAGTACAGCTCAGTTTCCACCTCATTTTGTGGGCAGTGTGCACATAGCAGTGTGCACATAGTGCACATACGTTTGGGTCAGTCACAGTGGTGAGGTATTCTGCCACTGTGTACTCTCTGTTTAGGGCCATTTCGTGAAATCTTGGTTGGTGAGCGGACCCCAGACCTCACAACCATAAAGGGCAATGGGCTCTATTACTGATTCAAGTATTTTTAGCCAGATCCTAATTGGTATGTTGAATTTTATATTACTTTTGATGGCATAGAATGCCCTTCTTGCCTTGTCTCTCAGATCGTTCACAGCTTTGTGGAAGTTACTTGTGGCGCTTATGTTTAGGCCAAGGTATGTATAGTTTTTTGTGTGCTCTCTCTCTCTCTCTCTCTCTCTCTCTCTCTCTCTCTCTCTCTCTCTCTCTGCTTCTCTCTCTTCTCTCATTGCACAGAAAGCCTAAAAAACTGGAGGTGGATGGTGGGGAGCTGCTAAGAAAGGGAATGGATGGACCTCTCTCTCTTCTCCTCCTATTGGAATAGATCCCTCTCTCTTCTCCTCCTATTATAATGGATATATTTATTATCCTATTAGAATGGATCCCTCTATCTTCTCCTTCTATTAGAATGGATCTCTTTCTTCTTCTCCTATTAGAATGGATCACTCTCTCTTCTCCTTCTATTAGATTGTCCTGAATGGATTACTGTTGCTCTCTCTCTCTCTCTCTCTCTCTCTCTCTCTCTCTCTCTCTCTCTCTCTCTCTCTCTCTCTCTCTCTCTCTCTCTCTCTCTCTCTCTCTCTCTCTCTCTCTCTCTCTCTCTCCTCTCAAGTCTAAAGTATCGGAGGTGGATGGTGGGGAGCTGCTGAGAAAGGGACCAATATTTCTCCAGTGTGCGAGCCTGATGGAGAAGGGCAGGACCGGGACAGCAGGGGCAGAGGGGGATCTTCATGCTACTCTGAAACCCAAAGCTCATTAGACATATATCATCACCTGCTGGGACACAGACTGACAGAGGAGCAGGAAGGGAGCTGTAGCACTACAATTGCAAGAGAACAGACTCAGTCGAGCATCAAGTACACAGTCGTACACTCAAACTCCAGTAACAGTACTTTCCACAGCCTGCAATATCCCTGTTCTACTTTTGAACCACACTAACTCCCTGACACAGAACATTTAATCAAACAGAGTAACCACATTTACGGAATAGTCTAGAATAACAATGTTCCTGTTTTGCAAAATACAAAAGTTAATGCAGTAGTGAGTTAATGCAGTAGTGAGTTAATGCAGTGGTGAGTTAATGCAGTGGTGAGTTAATGCAGTGGTGAGTTAATGCAGTAGTGAGTTAATGCAGTAGTGAGTTAATGCAGTAGTGAGTTAATGCAGTAGTGAATTAATGCAGTAGTGAGTTAATGCAGTAGGGAGTTAATGCAGTAGGGAGTTAATGCAGTGGTGAGTTAATGCAGTCGTGAATTAGGACAGCGGAGTCAATCACCACCTTCCGGAGACACCTGAAACCCCACCTCTTCAAGGAATACCTAGGATAGGATAAGTAATCCTTCTCACCCCCCTTTAAGATTTAGATGCACTATTGTAAAGTGGCTGTTCCACTGGATGTCATAAGGTGTATGCACCAATTTGTAAGTCGCTCTGGATAAGAGCGTCTGCTAAATGACTTAAATGTAAATGTAATGTAAATGTGAATTAATGCAGTGGTGAGCTAATGCAGTAGTGAGTTAATGCAGTGGTGAGTTAATGCAGTGGTGAGTTAATGCAGTGGTGAGTTAATGCAGTAGTGAATTAATGCAGTAGTGAATTAATGCAGTGGTGAGTTAATGCAGTGGTGAGTTAATGCAGTGGTGAGTTAATGCAGTGGTGAGTTAATGCAGTGGTGAGTTAATGCAGTCGTGAATTAATGCAGTAATGGTTATTTTTGTTTCTATTTTTAAACATTTTGTTGAGTGTATGAATTTGTGTATGAATTTAAATGTTCATGCAGTTCGATTCTTGTTTAGAGATATTGAAAATCCAGTCACCAAATATAGAATATAGCCCATACTGTCTACTAGCACACACACACACACACACACACACACACACACACACACACACACACACACACACACACACACACACACACACACACACACACACACACACACACACACACACACACACACACACGCACACACACACAGGCACACACACACAGGCACACACACACAGACACACACACACACGCACACACACACACACATGCACACACACACAGGCACCCACACACAGGCACACACACACACACATACACAAAGACACACACATACACATACACATACACAGACACAGATACACAAAGTCTCAGAGCCATGCTCCACACCCACAGCAACTCCCTGCCACAGTGTGTAATCCCTGAGAATGGGCTGGAGGAGCTGATATGAACCCTACTCTGACTATCTCTGGTAAACCAAGCATGGACCAGCCCTGCTTACAAAGCAAAGAAAGCCCAGAGCTGAAAGGCAAGCCAAGCTGAAAATGATATATTCTCTATAAGTACACTGAGTCAAGGGTTTCCATGAACTCTTCCTCTGAGTTTTAACCCCTCAGCGGCCATCGGTACACAACCAAAAGAAAAGCAAAGCATACACTTCCACATACGGTAGTAATGTAATGTGTTTGATGTATTTGATAACAATCCACCTCTTTATGTCAGTTTGAAATGAAATGGTTCACTTCAGATCTTTCTGTTGTAGGGTCAGAGAAGCATGCAATCAGTGACCTATATGGACGGACATAGTGGGTCCGGTATAAGAGCAGAATATTATCAGAGAGTCAGAGAGCGAGAGTCAAGGACATTTGTGATGTGGTTGTGATGTAGTGAGAGAGAGCTTCCTAATTTCTTTGGGTCAGAACTCCCGAACCTTAGTTTCTACTCTCAGCACCTCTCAGTATCCATGGAAACCACCCTTTGGGGTAGTTTAGCATTCCACCAACTTCTGTAGAAAGATTTAGTCAGATTCTCCTTCAATCAAGTCATTCTGGAATGTGATAAAATAGGGTTGCTATAGACATCCTGTGCGAACGTAAAACAGGTTGTAGATGGCTTTAGCATTTTGTTTTTGGTTTTTGGTTTCTGGAAGAAAGAAGATCTGCAGACACACAGATCCAAAAATGCTCCACCAAACTGGTTCAGGAATGGTCTCCTTGTCACCATTGTATTGGTGTGGGGGCTGTGGTGTGGGGGCTGTGCTTTGGCAAAGTGGGTGGGGTTATATCCTTCCTGTTTGGCCCTGTCCGGGGGTGTCCTCGGATGGGGCCACAGTGTCTCCTGTCCCCTCCTGTCTCAGCCTCCAGTATTTATGCTGCAGTAGTTTGTGTCGGGGGGCTAGGGTCAGTTTGTTATATCTGGAGTACTTCTCCTGTCCTATTCAGTGTCATGCGTGAATCTAAGTGTGCGTTCTCTAATTCTCTCCTTCTTTCTTTCTCTCTCTCGGAGGACCTGAGCCCTAGGACCATGCCCCAGGACTACCTGACATGATGACTCCTTGCTGTCCCCAGTCCACCTGGCCATGCTGCTGCTCCAGTTTCAACTGACCTGAGCCCTAGGACCATGCCCCAGAACTACCTGACATGATGACTCCTTGCTGTCCCCAGTCCACCTGGCCATGCTGCTGCTCCAGTTTCAACTGTTCTGCCTTACTATTATTCGACCATGCTGGTCATTTATGAACATCTTGGCCATGTTATGTTATAATCTCCACCCGGCACAGCCAGAAGAGGACGGGCCACCCCACATATGCTCTCTCTAATTCTCTCTTTCTTTCTCTCTCTCGGAGGACCTGAGCCCTAGGACCGTGCCCCAGGACTACCTGACACGATGACTCCTTGCTGTCCCCGGTCCACCTGACTGTGCTGCTGCTCCAGTTTCAACTGTTCTGCCTTGTTATTATTCGACCATGCTGGTCATTTATGAACATTTGAACATCTTGGCCATGTTCTGTTATAATCTCCACCCGGCACAGCCAGAAGAGGACTGGCCACCCCACATAGCCTGGTTCCTCTCTAGGTTTCTTCCTAGGTTTTGGCCTTTCTAGGGAGTTTTTCCTAGCCACTGTGCTTCTACACCTGCATTGCTTGCTGTTTGGGGTTTTAGGCTGGGTTTCTGTACAGCACTTTGAGATATCAGCTGATGTACGAAGGGCTATATAAATACATTTGATTTGATTTGATTGATTTGATTTATATTGTGAGCAAACTAGAACCCATAAATGCCCACACAATCTGACTGCCACCCACTGGCAAGTCTGAATCTGCCGCTGACATAGAGAGAGAGGGAAGGAGAGGAAGAGAGGGGGGGAGGGGGGAGAGAGGGAGAGAGAAAGAGAGAGAGAGGGAGGAAGAGAGAGAGAGAGAGAGAGAGAGAGAGAGAGAGAGAGAGAGAGACAGAGACAGAGACAGAGACAGAGAAAGAGAGAGATAGGATCTCAACCAATGCTATTAAAGGGAAACTTCACAATTTTTCAACTTCATATTCATCATCTCCAGCAACACCCCAGCATCAACATAGCCTACTAATTGCCTACTAATTGCCTACTAATTGCCCACTAATTGCCTACTAATTGGTTGATGATGTCATTGGAAACACTTATCTATATAATTTTTACTACAAAACAGAATGTTGATGTTGGGGTGGTGCTGGAGATGATGAATAGGAAGTTGAACATTTTTCAAAATCCCCTTTAAAGAACTGTGATGTTGTGCAGCAGGCCGGAAGGCTAACCCCCTTAGTCTTGGTGGCCATTTGATTAATTGTTCAAAAGTCTATTGGCTTGGGGTTAGAAGCTGTTAAGGAGCCTTTTGGACCTAGACTTGGCGCTCCGGTACCTCTTGCCGTGTGATAGCAGAGAGAACAGTCTATGACTTGGGTGACTGGAGTCTTTGAAAAATGATGGGGCTTCCTCTGACACCGCCTAGTATATAGGTCCTGGATGGCAGGAAGCTTGGCCCAAGTGACGTACTGGGCTGTACGTATTACCCTCTGTAGCGCCTTATGGTCAGATGCCGAGCAGTTGCCATACCAGGCAGTGATGCAACCGGTCAGGATGCTCTTCATGGTCCGTACAGCTGTAGAAATTTTTGAGGATCTGGGGACCCATGCCAAATCTTTTCAGTCTCCTGAGGGGGAAAAGGCATTGTCGTGCCCTCTTCATGACTTTCTTGTTGTGTTCGGACCATGATAGTTTGTGGACACCAAGGAACTTGAAACTCCCGACCCGCTCCACTACAGCCCCGTCGATGTGAATGGGGGTGTGTTCGGCCATCCTTTTCCTGGAGTCTACGATCATCTCCTTTGTCTTGCTCACATTCAGTTGGCGTCATGATCTCCTGTCTCCTGTTAATCAATCAATCAAATGCCTTTATAAAGCCCTTTTTATTTCTGCAGATAAAGTGCATATACCCAGCCTAAAACCCAGCCTAAAACCCCAAAGAGAAGGCAATGCAGGTGTAGAAGCACAGTGGCTAGGAAAAACACAGTGAAAAGGCAGGAATCTAGGAAGAAATCTGAGAGGAACCAGGCATGGAGGACTATCCCCATAGAGAGAAGTACAACCGGAATAGAAACATGTTATTGATCATCTCACCGCTCCATATCCCCTGGAGGAAGAGAAGAGGTCAACTCTCATTCTCATTACAAATTAGGATCTAGAAATACTTGAATCAGTTATAGAACCCTTTGCCCTTTATGGTTGTGAGATCTGGTGTCCGCTCACCAACCAAGAATTTACAAAATGGGACAAACACCAAATTGACACTCTGCATGCAGAATTCTGCAAAAATATCCTCAGTGTACAAAATCCATTCTAATAGGAGGAGAAGAGAGAGATCATTCTAATAGGTAGGAGGAGAAGAGAGATATGCATTCTAATAGGAGAAGAGAGGGGGATCCATTCTAACAGGATGAAAAGAGAGAGATACATTCTAATATGAGGAGAAGAGAGAGGGATCCATGCTAATAGGAGAAGAGAGAGATCCATTCTAATAGGAGGAGAAGAGAGAGGGATCCATTCTGATTTTATGAAAAGGTTAGCTCTGTCAGGATGCTGATTAACAAACAGGCAAAACGTCAGTGGAGTCGCAGTTCAATGGCTCAGACACGAGACGTATGTTGCAGGGTCTACAGACGAATACGGATTACAAAGGGAAAATCTGCCATGTCGCGGACCCCAACGTCCTGCTCCCGGACAAGCTAAACACCTTCTTCGCCTGTTTTGAGGATAACACAGTGCCACCGACACGGCCCGTTACCAAGGACTGGGGGCTCTCATTCTACGTAGCCGACGTGAGTAAAACATTTCAATGTGTTAACCCCCGCAAGGCTGCCGGCTCAGACGGCATCCCTAGCAGCGTCCTCAGAGTATGCTGTCCCCACATTGTCCCACATGCTTCAAAATGTTTTAAAAAAGTAACTGAACTAAATGACTATCGCCCCATACCACTCACTTCTGCCATCATGAAGTGCTTTGAAAGGCTAGTTAAGGATAATATCACCTCTACCTTACCTGACACCCTAGACCCACTTCAATTTGCATACCACCCCAATAGATCCACAGACGAAGAAATCGCCATCGCACTGCACACTGCCCTATCCCATCTGGACAAGAGGAATACCTAAGTAAGAATGCGGTTCATTGACTATAGCTCAGACCTGAACACCATAGTACCCTCCAAACTCATCATTAAGCTCGGGGCCCTGGGTCTGAACACCAGCCCTGTGTAACTGGATCCGGGACTTCCTGACGGGCCGCCCCTTGGTGGTGAAGGTAGGAAACAACACCTCCACTTTGCTGATCCTCAGTACAGGGGCCCCACAAGGGTGCGTGCTCAGCTCCCTCCTGTACTCCCTGTTCTGGAAAATAACCTCTCCCTCAACGTCAACAAAAAGAAGGAGCTGATCGTGGACTTCAGAAAACAGCAGAGTGAGCACCACCTATCCACATCGACGGGACCGCAGTGGAGAAGGTGAAAAGCTTCAAGTTCCTCGGCGTACACATCACTGACTATCTGAAATGGTCCACCCACAGAGACAGTGTGGTGAAGAAGGCGCAACAGCGTCTCTTCAACCTCATGAGGCTGAAGACATTTGGCTTGGCCCCTAAGACCCTTTACCCTAAGACAAACTTTTACAGATGCACAATTGAGAGCATCCTGTCAGGCTGTATCACCGCCTGGTACGGCAACTCCACTACCCACAATCACAAGGCACTCCAGAGGGTGGTGCGGACTGCCCACACTGTCTGTCCTCCATGACACCTACACCTACCCGATGTCATAGGAAGGCCTTAAAGATCATCAAGGACATCAACCATCCGAGCCACGGCCTGCACTCCACACTGCCCTTTCCCACCTGGACAAAAGCAACACCAACATGAGAATGCTGTTCATTGACTACTGCTCAGGGTTCAACACCATAGTGCCCACAAAGCTCATCGCTAAGCTAAGGACCCTGGGACTAAACACCTACCTCTGCAACTGGATCCTGAACTTCCTGACGGACAGCCTCCAGGTGGTAAGGGTAGGCAACAACTCATCTGCCATGCTTATCCTCAACACCGGGTTCGCTCAGGGGTGAATGCTTAGTCCCCTCCTGTACTCCTTGTTCGCCCATGACTGTGTGGTCAAGAACGACTCCAACTTAAGTTTGCAGACAACACAACAGTGGTAGGCCTGATCACTGACAATGATGAGACAGCCTATAGGGAGGAGGTCAGAGACCTGGCAGTGTGGTGCCAGGACAACAACCTCTCCCTCAATGTGAGAGGAGATGACCGTGAACTATAGAAAAAGGAGGGCTGAACAGGCCCCCATTAACATTGACGGGGCTGTAGTGGAGCGGGTCGAGAGTTTCAAGTTCCTTGGTGTCCACATCACCAACAAACTATCATGGTCTATCATTTATGACATAATTCAAACAGTTTTAGAAACTTCAGAGTGTTTTCCATCCAATACGAATAATAATATGCATATATTAGCAACTGAGACTGAGGAGCTGGCCGTTCACAATGGGCACCTTTTCATCCAAGCTACTCAATACTGCTCCTGCAGCCATAAAAATATAAACTGTAATGGAACTCTTTTGACTTTTCGTCTGGATTTTGCGCTCGCGCATTGTGCCTTTGGAATAGTGAACTAAACGCGCGAACAAAACGGAGGTATTTGGAGATAAATATGATTGTAATCGAACAAAACAAACATTTCTTGTGGAAGTGGGAGTGCATTCCGACAAAGATCAGCAAAGGTAAGTGAAGATTTCTAATGCTATTTATGACTTTTGTTGACTCCACAATTTGGCGGGTAACTGTATGGCTTGCATTTGTGGCTGAACGCTGTTCTCAGATTATTGAATATTGTGCTTTTGCCGTAAAGCTTTTTTGAAATCTGACACAGCGGTTGCATTAAGAACAAGTTTATCTTTAATTCTATGTAAAACATGTATGTTTCATCAAAGTTTATGATGAATAATTATGTTATTTGATGTGGCTCTCTGCAATTTCTCAGGTGCTTTGGAGGCATTTCTTAACATGGCGCCAATGTAAACAGGTTTTTGGATATAAATATGAACTTGATCGAACAAAACATACATTTAAAAAAAACATTTATTTAACCTTTATTTAACCAGGTAGGCAAGTTGAGAACAAGTTCTCATCTACAATTGCGACCTGGCCAAGATATAGCAAAGCAGTTTGACAGATACAACGACACAGAGTTACACATGGAGTAAAACAAACATACAGTCAATAATACAGTATAAACAAATCTATATACGATGTGAGCAAATGAGGTGAGAAGGGAGGTAAAGGCAAAAAGGCCATGGTGGCAAAGTAAATACAATATAGCAAGTAAAACACTGGAATGGTAGATTTGCAATGGAAGAATGTGCAAAGTAGAAATAAAAATAATGGGGTGCAAAGGAGCAAAATAAAATACAGTAGGGAAAGAGGTAGTTGTTTGGGCTAAATTATAGGTGGGCTATGTACAGGTGCAGTAATCTGTGAGCTGCTCTGACAGTTGGTGCTTAAAGCTAGTGAGGGAGATAAGTGTTTCCAGTTTCAGAGATTTTTGTAGTTCGTTCCAGTCATTGGCAGCAGAGAACTGGAAGGAGAGGTGACTAGAGAGATATGCCTGCTGGAGCGTATGCTACAGGTGGGAGATGCTATGGTGACCAGCGAGCTGAGATAAGGGGGGACTTTACCTAGCAGTGTCTTGTAGATGACATGGAGCCAGTGGGTTTGGCGACGAGTATGAAGCGAGGGCCAGCCAACGAGAGCGTACAGGTCGCAATGGTGGGTAGTATATGGGGCTTTGGTGACAAAACGGATTCCACTGTGATAGACTGCCGCGGAGGAGCGGGGTGACGTGAGAGAACTTGGGAAGGTTGAACACCAGACGGGCTGCGGCGTTCTGGATGAGTTGTAGGGGTTTAATGGCACAGGCAGGGAGCCCAGCCAACAGCGAGTTGCAGTAATCCAGACGGGAGATGACAAGTGCCTGGATTAGGACCTGCGCCGCTTCCTGTGTGAGGCAGGGTCGTACTCTGCGGATGTTGTAGAGCATGAACCTACAGGAACGGGCCACCGCCTTGATGTTAGTTGAGAACGACAGGGTGTTGTCCAGGATCACGCCAAGGTTCTTAGCGCTCTGGGAGGAGGACACAATGGAGTTGTCAACCGTGATGGCGAGATCATGGAACGGGCAGTCCTTCCCCGGGAGGAAGAGCAGCTCCGTCTTGCCGAGGTTCAGCTTGAGGTGGTGATCCGTCATCCACACTGATATGTCTGCCAGACATGCAGAGATGCGATTCGCCACCTGGTCATCAGAAGGGGGAAAGGAGAAGATTAATTGTGTGTCGTCTGCATAGCAATGATAGGAGAGACCATGTGAGGTTATGACAGAGCCAAGTGACTTGGTGTATAGCGAGAATAGGAGAGGGCCTAGAACAGAGCCCTGGGGACACCAGTGGTGAGAGCGCGTGGTGAGGAGACAGATTCTCGCCACGCCACCTGGTAGGAGCGACCTGTCAGGTAGGACGCAATCCAAGCGTGGGCCGCGCCGGAGATGCCCAACTCGGAGAGGGTGGAGAGGAGGATCTGATGGTTCACAGTATCGAAGGCAGCCGATAGGTCTAGAAGGATGAGAGCAGAGGAGAGAGAGTTAGCTTTAGCGGTGCGGAGCGCCTCCGTGATACAGAGAAGAGCAGTCTCAGTTGAATGACTAGTCTTGAAACCTGACTGATTTGGATCAAGAAGGTCATTCTGAGAGAGATAGTGGGAGAGCTGGCCAAGGACGGCACGTTCAAGAGTTTTGGAAAGAAAAGATAGAAGGGATACTGGTCTGTAGTTGTTGACATCGGAGGGATCGAGTGTAGGTTTTTTCAGAAGGGGTGCAACTCTCGCTCTCTTGAAGACGGAAGGGACGTAGCCAGCGGTCAGGGATGAGTTGATGAGCGAGGTGAGGTAAGGGAGAAGGTCTCCGGAAATGGTCTGGAGAAGAGGGGAGGGGATAGGGTCAAGCGGGCAGGTTGTTGGGCGACCGGCCGTCACAAGACGCAAGATTTCATCTGGAGAGAGAGGGGAGAAAGAGGTCAGAGCACAGGGTAGGGCAGTGTGAGCAGAACCAGCGGTGTCGTTTGACTTAGCAAACGAGGATCGGATGTCGTCGACCTTCTTTTCAAAATGGTTGACAAAGTCATCTGCAGAGAGGGAGGAGGGGGGGGGAGGATTCAGGAGGGAGGAGAAGGTGGCAAAGAGCTTCCTAGGGTTAGAGGCAGAGGCTTGGAATTTAGAGTGGTAGAAAGTGGCTTTAGCAGCAGAGACAGAAGAGGAAAATGTAGAGAGGAGGGAGCGAAAGGATGCCAGGTCCGCAGGGAGGCGAGTTTTCCTCCATTTCCGCTCGGCTGCCCGGAGCCCTGTTCTGTGAGCTCGCAATGAGTCGTCGAGCCACGGAGCGGGAGGGGAGGACAGAGCCGGCCTGGAGGATAGGGGGCATAGAGAGTCAAAGGATGCAGAAAGGGAGGAGAGGAGGGTTGAGGAGGCAGAATCAGGAGATGATGATGATAGGATGGAAGAGGAGAGAGTAGCGGGGGAGAGAGAGCGAAGGTTGGGACGGCGCGATACCATCCGAGTAGGGGCAGTGTGGGAAGTGTTGGATGAGAGCGAGAGGGAAAAGGATACAAGGTAGTGGTCGGAGACTTGGAGGGGAGTTGCAATGAGGTTAGTGGAAGAACAGCATCTAGTAAAGATGAGGTTGAGCGTATTGCCTGCCTTGTGAGTAGGGGGGGAAGGTGAGAGGGTGAGGTCAAAAGAGGAGAGGAGTGGAAAGAAGGAGGCAGAGAGGAATGAGTCAAAGGTAGACGTGGGGAGGTTAAAGTCGCCCAGAACTGTGAGAGGTGAGCCGTCCTCAGGAAAGGAGCTTATCAAGGCATCAAGCTCATTGATGAACTCTCCGAGGAACCTGGAGGGCGATAAATGATAAGGATGTTAAGCTTGAAAGGGCTGGTAACTGTGACAGCATGGAATTCAAAGGAGGCGATAGACAGATGGGTAAGGGGAGAAAGAGAGAATGACCACTTGGGAGAGATGAGGATCCCGGTGCCACCACCCCAATGACCAGAAGCTCTTGGGGTGTGCGAGAACACGTGGGCGGACGAAGAGAGAGCAGTAGGAGTGGCAGTGTTATCTGTGGTGATCCATGTTTCCGTCAGTGCCAAGAAGTCGAGGGACTGGAGGGAGGCATAGGCTGAGATGAACTCTGCCTTGTTGGCCGCAGATCGGCAGTTCCAGAGGCTACCGGAGACCTGGAACTCCACGTGGGTCGTGCGCGCTGGGACCACCAGATTAGGGTGGCCGCGGCCACGCGGTGTGGAGCGTTTGTATGGTCTGTGCAGAGAGGAGAGAACAGGGATAGACAGACACATAGTTGACAGGCTACAGAAGAGGCTACGCTAATGCAAAGGAGATTATAATGACAAGTGGACTACACGTCTCGAATGTTCAGAAAGTTAAGCTTACGTAGCAAGAATCTTATTGACTAAAATGATTAAAATGATACAGTACTGCTGAAGTAGGCTAGCTGGCAGTGGCTGCGTTGTTGACTTTGTAGGCTAGCTGGCAGTGGCTGCGTTGTTGACACTACACTAATCAAGTCGTTCCGTTGAGTGTAATAGTTTCTACAGTGCTGCTATTCGGGGGCTAGCTGGCTAGCTAGCAGTGTTGATTACGTTACGTTGCGTTAAAAGAACGACAATAGCTGGCTAGCTAACCTAGAAAATCGCTCTAGACTACACAATTATCTTTGATACAAAGACGGCTATGTAGCTAGCTATGTAGCTAGCTACGATCAAACAAATCAAACCGTTGTACTGTAATGAAATTAAATGAAAATGTGATACTACCTGTGGAGCGAAGCGGAATGCGACCGGGTTGTTGAGTTCTATTCGGAAGACGTTGGCTAGCTGTTGGCTAGCTGCTAGCTAGCAGTGTCTCCTACGTTAAGGACGACAAATAGCTGGCTAGCTAACCTCGGTGAATTAAGATAATCACTCTAAGACTACACAATTATCTTGGATAAGAAGACAGCAAAGACAGCTATGTAGCTAGCTAACACTACACTAATCAAGTCGTTCAGTTGAGTGTAATAGTTTCTACAGTGCTGCTAATCGGTGGACGTTTGCTAGCTGGCTAGCTGCTGGGCAGAGCAGTGAAGATTACGTTAGGACGACGAAATACGATAATTACGCAATTATCTTTGATACAAAGACGGCTATGTAGCTAGCTAAGAAGAAATTGCTAAGATTAGACAAATCAAACTGTTGTACTATAATGAAATGTAATGAAATGTAATGAAAAAGTTATACTACCTGCGGAGCGAAATGCGGATGCGACCGCTCGCTCCAACCCGGAAGTACGGATGTGGCTAGGTGCAGACCTAACATAATCGCAAAGTGTGCTTTCTCCGTAAAGCCTTTTTGAAATCTGACACAGCAGTTGCATTAAGAAGTTTATCTTTATTAGTATGTTTAACACTTGTATCGTTTATCAATGTTTATGATGAGTATTTCTGTCATTTGATGTGGCTCTCTGCACTTTCACCGGATGTTTGTTTGCATTTCTGACCATAATGCGCCAATGTAAACTGAGATTTGGATATACATTTTGGATATAAATATGAACTTTATCGAACAAAACATACATGTATTGTGTAACATGAAGTCCTATGAGTGCCATCTGATGGACATCATCAAATGTTAGTGATTCATTTAATCTCTATTTCTGCTTTTGTGACTCCTCTCTTTAGCTGGAAAAATGGCTGTATGGTTTTCTGTGACTAGGTGCTGACCTAACATAATCGCATGGTGTGCTTTCGTCGTAAAGCCTTTTTGAAATCAGACACTGTGGTTGGATTTACAAGAAGTTTATCTTTAAAATTGTGGATAATACTTGTATGTTTGAGGAATTTTAATTATGGGATTTCTGTTGTTTTGAAATTGGAGCCCTGCAATTTCACTGGCTGTTGTCGAGGTGGGACGCTAGCGTCCCGAACGATCCCAGAGAGGTTAACAGCTTCTACCCCCCACGCATAAGACTACCGAACAATGAATCAAACGGTCACCCATACTATTTACATTGACCCCCCTTTATTTTTTACACTGCTGCTACTTGCTGTTTATTATCTACCCCCTGTATATAGCCTTGTTATTGTCATTTTATTGTGTTACTTTTCATAACGATTTCTTGAACTGCATGGTTGGTTAAGGGCTTGTAAGTAAGCAATTCACTGTAAGGTCTACACTTCTTGTATTCGACGCATGTGACGAATACAACTTGATTTAGCTGCGGTTAACTAAATGCTGGTGATGAGTATACCTGCTGTTAACTAAATGCTGGTGATGAGTATAGCTGCTGTTAACTAAATGCTGGTGATGAGTATAGCTGCTGTTAACTAAATGCTGGTGATGAGTATAGCTGCTGTTAACTAAATGCTGGTGATGAGTATAGCTGCTGTTAACTAAATGCTGGTGATGAGTATAGCTGCTGTTAACTGAGTGCTGGTGATGAGAATAGCTGTTGTTAACTGAATGCTGGTGATGAGTATAGCGGCTGTTAACTAAATGCTGGTGATGAGTATAGCTGCTGTTAACTGAGTGCTGGTGATGAGTATATCTGCTGTTAACTACATTCTGGTGATGAGTAAAGCTGCTGTTAACTAAATGCTGGTGATGAGAATAGCTGTTGTTAACTGAATGCTGGTGATGAGTATAACTGCTGTTAACTAAATGCTGGTGATGAGTATAGCTGCTGTTAACTAAATTCTGGTGATGAGTATAGCTGTTGTTAACTAATTGCTGATGATGAGTATAGCTGCTGTTAACTAAATTCTGGTGATGAGTATAGCTGTTGTTAACTAATTGCTGATGATGAGTATAGCTGCTGTTAAGTGAATGCTGGTGATGAGTTTAGATGCTGTTAAGTGAGTGCTGGTGATGAGTATAGCTGCTGTTAAGTGAGTACTGGTGATGAGTATAGCTGCTGTTAAGTGAGTGCTGGTGATGAGTTTAGATGCTGTTAAGTGAGTGCTGGTGATGAGTATAGCTGCTGTTAAGTGAGTACTGGTGATGAGTATAGCTGCTGTTAAGTGAGTGCTGGTGATGAGTTTAGATGCTGTTAAGTGAGTGCTGGTGATGAGTATAGCTGCTGTTAACTAAATGCTGGTGATGAGTATAGCTGCTGTTAACTAAATGCTGGTGATGAGTATAGCTGCTGTTAACTAAATGCTGGTGATGAGTATAGCTGCTGTTAACTGAGTGCTGGTGATGAGAATAGCTGTTGTTAACTGAATGCTGGTGATGAGTATCGCGGCTGTTAACTAAATGCTGGTGATGAGTATAGCTGCTGTTAACTGAGTGCTGGTGATGAGTATATCTGCTGTTAACTACATTCTGGTGATGAGTAAAGCTGCTGTTAACTAAATGCTGGTGATGAGAATAGCTGTTGTTAACTGAATGCTGGTGATGAGTATAACTGCTGTTAACTAAATGCTGGTGATGAGTATAACTGCTGTTAACTAAATGCTGGCGATGAGTATAGCTGCTGTTAACTAAATTCTGGTGATGAGTATAGCTGTTGTTAACTAATTGCTGATGATGAGTATAGCTGCTGTTAACTAAATTCTGGTGATGAGTATAGCTGTTGTTAACTAATTGCTGATGATGAGTATAGCTGCTGTTAAGTGAATGCTGGTGATGAGTTTAGATGCTGTTAAGTGAGTGCTGGTGATGAGTACAGCTGCTGTTAAGTGAGTACTGGTGATGAGTATAGCTGCTGTTAAGTGAGTGCTGGTGATGGGTTTAGATGCTGTTAAGTGAGTGCTGGTGATGAGTATAGCTGATGTTAACTAAATGCTGGTGATGAGTATAGCTACTGTTAACTGAGTGCTGGTGATGAGTATAGCTGTTGTTAACTGAATGCTGGTGATGAGTATAGCTGTTGTTAACTGAATGCTGGTGATGAGGATAGCTGCTGTTAACTGAATGCTGGTGATGAGAATAGCTGTTGTTAACTGAATGCTGGTGATGAGTATAACTGCTGTTAACTGAATGCTGGTGATGAGTATAGCTGCTGTTAACTAAATGCTGGTGATGAGTATAGCTGCTGTTAACTAAATGCTGGTGATGAGTATAGCTGCTGTTAACTAAATGCTGGTGATGAGTATAGCTGCTGTTAACTAAATGCTGGTGATGAGTATAGCTGCTGTTAACTAATTGCTGATGATGAGTATAGCTGCTGTTAACTAAATTCTGGTGATGAGTATAGCTGTTGTTAACTGAATTGCTGGTGATGAGTATAGCTGCTGTTAACTGAATGCTGGTGATGAGTATAGCTGCTGTTAAGTGAATGCTGGTGATGAGTATAGCTGCTGTTAAGTGAGTACTGGTGATGAGATTAGCTGGTGTTAACTGAATGCTGGTGATGAGTATAGCTGCTGTTAACTAAATGCTGGTGATGAGTATAGCTGCTGTTAACTAAATGCTGGTGATGAGTATAGCTGCTGTTAACTAAATGCTGGTGATGAGTATAGCTGCTGTTAACTAAATGCTGGTGATGAGTATAGCTGCTGTTAACTAAATGCTGGTGATGAGTATAGCTGCTGTTAACTAAATGCTGGTGATGAGTATAGCTGCTGTTAACTAAATGCTGGTGATGAGTATAGCTGCTGTTAACTAATTGCTGGTGATGAGTATAGCTGCTGTTAACTAAATGCTGGTGATGAGTATAGCTGCTGTTAACTAATTGCTGGTGATGAGTATAGCTGCTGTTAACTGAATGCTGGTGATGAGTATAGCTGCTGTTAAGTGAGTGCTGGTGATGAGTATAGCTGCTGTTAACTAAATGCTGGTGATGAGTATAGCTGCTGTTAACTAAATGCTGGTGATGAGTATAGCTGCTGTTAACTAAATGCTGGTGATGAGTATAGCTGCTGTTAAGTAAATGCTGGTGATGAGTATAGCTGCTGTTAAGTGAGTGCTGGTGATGAGTATAGCTGCTGTTAACTAAATTCTGGTGATGAGTATAGCTGTTGTTAACTAATTGCTGATGATGAGTATAGCTGCTGTTAACTAAATTCTGGTGATGAGTATAGCTGTTGTTAACTAATTGCTGATGATGAGTATAGCTGCTGTTAACTAAATTCTGGTGATGAGTATAGCTGTTGTTAACTAATTGCTGATGATGAGTATAGCTGCTGTTAACTAAATTCTGGTGATGAGTATAGCTGCTGTTAACTGAATGCTGGTGATGAGTATAGCTGCTGTTAAGTGAATGCTGGTGATGAGTATAGCTGCTGTTAAGTGAGTACTGGTGATGAGATTAGCTGTTGTTAACTAATTGCTGGTGATGAGTATAGCTGCTGTTAACTGAATGCTGGTGATGAGTATAGCTGCTGTTAAGTGAATGCTGGTGATGAGTATAGCTGCTGTTAAGTGAGTACTGGTGATGAGATTAGCTGGTGTTAACTGAATGCTGGTGATGAGTATAGCTGCTGTTAACTAATTGCTGGTGATGAGTATAGCTGCTGTTAACTGAATGCTGGTGATGAGTATAGCTGCTGTTAACTAATTGCTGGTGATGAGTATAACTGTTGTTAACTAATTGCTGGTGATGAGTATAGCTGCTGTTAACTAATTGCTGGTGATGAGTATAGCTGCTGTTAACTGAATGCTGGTGATGAGTATAGCTGCTGTTAAGTGAGTGCTGGTGATGGGTATAACTGCTGTTAACTAAATGCTGGTGATGAGTATAGCTGCTGTTAACTAAATGCTGGTGATGAGTAAAGCTGCTGTTAACTAAATGCTGGTGATGAGTATAGCTGCTGTTAACTAATTGCTGATGATGAGTATAGCTGCTGTTAAGTGAATGCTGGTGATGAGTTTAGATGCTGTTAAGTGAGTGCTGGTGATGAGTATAGCTGCTGTTAAGTGAATGCTGGTGATGAGTATAGCTGCTGTTAAGTGAGTGCTGGTGATGAGTATAGCTGCTGTTAAGTGAATGCTGGTGATGAGTATAGCTACTGTTAACTGAGTGCTGGTGATGAGTATAGCTGTTGTTAACTGAATGCTGGTGATGAGTATAGCTGTTGTTAACTGAATGCTGGTGATGAGTATAGCTGCTGTTAACTGAGTGCTGGTGATGAGTATATCTGCTGTTAAATACATTCTGGTGATGAGTAAAGCTGCTGTTAACTGAATGCTGGTGATGAGTATAGCTGTTGTTAACTAATTGCTGATGATGAGTATAGCTACTGTTAACTGAATGCTGGTGATGAGAATAGCTGTTGTTAACTGAATGCTGGTGATGAGTATAACTGTTGTTAACTAATTGCTGATGATGAGTATAGCTGCTGTTAACTAAATTCTGGTGATGAGTATAGCTGCTGTTAACTGAATGCTGGTGATGAGTATAGCTGCAGTTAAGTGAATGCTGGTGATGAGTATAGCTGCTGTTAAGTGAGTGCAGGTGATGAGTTTAGATGCTGTTAAGTGAGTGCTGGTGATGAGTATAGCTGCTGTTAAGTGAGTGCTGGTGATGAGTATAGCTGCTGTTAACTAAATGCTGGTGATGAGTATAGCTGCTGTTAAGTGAGTGCTGGTGATGAGTATAGCTGCTGTTAACTAAATGATGGTGATTAGTATAGCTGCTGTCCAGTGAGTGCTGGTGATGAGTATAGCTGCTGTTAAGTGAGTGCTGGTGATGAGTAGTAACAGAGGCATGAACACAGCACTTTCTCAGATGTCTCGTGAGTCATCCTGAAAGGCCAATGGAGAAGTGACGCATCGTGGCCGCCCCTCTGACACCCATCGAAATGCATTTACTAAACACAGAGGGCCATCGCAGCAGTAATACTCATATCAGACAGCAGACAATTTGATACATTAACTGTAAAAAAGACAAGGCAATGTTTACACGACCCCTGTCAAACAGCCCCTAATTTACCACTTATTTGCACGTATACCCCTTTTATACATATCAGTGGGTAACTGGCAAACTGGGAGGGGTGGGGGTTGGTGGGTGTTGTAAAAAACATGGGGGGTGTTTGCAGTTCAAATTAGGAAGGTGTTAAACAATGGAACAGTTAATGAATTTACCTGTAAAAAAAACAGAGAACCATTCACACAAATCCAATACCTGTATTTTGGTTACTGTGAAAATGCAGGAATCATGACTACTGTAGGTCTTGAGTAGCTTATATTTTTCCATTCATTTTATCTCTACTCCTTTCAGATGTATGAAAAGGCTGGTATAAAAATGCATGCATGGTAAATTAGTGGGTTTTTGGTCTGTGTATGAAAGGGATATAAGTGTCACAGAGACCTCTGTCACTCTATTGGAGAAAGAGAGAGACTGGACACAACATGGCTTGAAGTGAGAAATGCATAAGGTCCATAGAAATACCGATGATTTCAGAAGACCCATGGCTCAGTGATAAAGATCAAGCAGAAAAACAGTCATTTTAGTGTACTCTTTTTTGTTGTAGTTGTTGTGATCACTCAACAACTGAAAGACATAAAACTACTCTATTTCATCTCGGTCAGTTTCCAACTCCCTTCACGTTTTGATTGGCATGTCCTCTGGGTCACGTTAAACTGATTTAAGCGCAAGGGAAGAAATAAATGTGTTGTTACTGGAAAACATGTTGGTATTTGGTATACTGACCCGTAGAATTACTAACATAAGAAAATGGCATTTGAGGACCACCAACAAATAACCGTAAATGTTGGTATAAACATATCCTTGTGCTGTGTGTATACAGCACTCCCTGTCTCTGCTCAGTTCCTCCTAGTTTATACACAATGAAACTGGAGTCTATGGGCTGTTTTACCCACCCACGCTCAAAAGAACACGTAACTGCCATTCGTTATGAGAGCCTTTTCTTGACTGCCTGTACAACTGGCAGATACAGATCAACTTGGAAAGAGTCACTCTCGGTGACTCTTTGACTGTGAGGACAGGGATGGGGACTGGGGTGGGGACAGGGATGAGGACAGGATGGGGACTGGGATGGGGACAGGGATAGGGACAGGTATGGAGACTGGGATGGAGTCTGGGATGGAGACTGGGATAGGGTCGTGGACAGGGATGGAGACTGGGATGGGGTCTGGGATGGGGACAGGGATAGAGACTGGGGTCTCTTAAGTTAATATTGTTTCAAACCAGGGCAGGATGGGGACTGGGATGAGTCCAGGGATGAGACTGGGATGGGGTCTGGGACAGGATGGGGAGTGGGTCTGGGATGGAGACTGGGATGGAGACTGGGATGGGGTCTGGGATGGAGACTGGGATGGAGACTGGGATGGAGACTGGGATGGGGACTGGGATGGGGACTGGGATGGGGTCTGGGATGGAGACTGGGATGGAGACTGGGATGGGGTCTGGGATGGAGACAGGGATGGGGACAGGGATGGAGCCTGGGATAGGGTCTGGGATGGAAACAGTGATGGGGACAGGGATGGAGACTGGGATGGGGTCTGGGATGGGGACAGGGATGGAGACAGGGATGGAGCCTGGGATAGGGTCTGGGATGGGGTCAGGGATGGAGCCTGGGATAGGGTCTGGGATGGGGACAGGGATGGCGACAGGGATGGAGCCTGGGATGGATGAAGACAGGAATAGGGACAGGGATGGGGACTGGGATGGGGTCTGGGGTGGGGACAGGGATGGCGACAGGGATGGAGCCTGGGATGGATGAAGACAGGAATAGGGACAGGGATGGGGACTGGGATGGGGTCTGGGATGGGGACAGGGATGGCGACAGGGATGGAGCCTGGGATGGATGGAGACAGGAATAGGGACAGGGATGGGGACTGGGATGGGGTCTGGGATGGGGACAGGGATGGCGACAGGGATGGAGCCTGGGATGGATGAAGACAGGAATAGGGACAGGGATGGGGACTGGGATGGGGTCTGTGTGGGGACAGGGATGGCGACAGGGATGGAGCCTGGGATGGATGAAGACAGGAATAGGGACAGGGATGGGGACTGGGTTGGCGACAGGGATGGAGCCTGGGATGGATGAAGACAGGAATAGGGACAGGGATGGGGACTGGGATGGAGCCTGGGATGGATGAAGACAGGAATAGGGACAGGGATGGAGCCTGGGATGGATGAAGACAGGAATAGGGACAGGGATGGCGACAGGGATGGAGACTGTGATGGGGTCTGGGATGGATGAAGACAGGAATAGGGACAGGGATGGAGCCTGGGATGGATGAAGACAGGAATAGGGACAGGGATGGAGCCTGGGATGGATGAAGACAGGAATAGGGACAGGGATGGGGACAGGGATGGGAACAGGGATGGATGAAGACAGGAATAGGGACAGGGATGGAGCCTGGGATGGGGTCTGGGATGGAGACAGGAATAGGGACAGGGATGGGGACAGGGATGGATGAAGACAGGAATAGGGACAGGAATGGAGCCTGGGATGGGGTCTGGGATGGAGACAGGAATAGGGACAGGGATGGGGACAGGGATGGATGAAGACAGGAATAGGGACAGGGATGGAGACTGGGATGGGGTCTGGGATGGAGACAGGAATAGGGACAGCGATGGAGCCTGGGATGGATGAAGACAGGAATAGGGACAGGGATGGGGACTGGGATGGATGAAGACAGGAATAGGGACAGGGATGGGGACAGGGATGGATGAAGACAGGAAACTAGGGACAGGGATGGGGACTGGGATGGATGAAGACAGGAATAGGGACAGGGATGGGGACAGGGATGGATGAAGACAGGAATAGGGACAGGGATGGGGACAGGGATGGATGAAGACAGGAATAGGGACAGGGATGGGGACAGGGATGGATGAAGACAGGAATAGGGACAGGGATGGGGACAGGATAGGGAAAGGAATAAGGACAGGGTTGAGGAGACTCAATAGTGACAGGGTAGAGGGCGTTACTCACACGCGATGAGGACGTGTGCCTTGCGACTCTTGGTGGTCCCTGCAGAGCTCCAGGCAACACACTGACACCAGAAGTCCTCTGGTCCAAACAGCTCCTCTACTTGCTGCCGTGTGATCTCAATACTGGCCTCTCGCACCACCAATCCTGCGGAGTGGAGAGAGAAGAAAGTCAGTATACAGGCTCGATACAGAAGCAGAACCAACACTAGCCTTGGGCAGAGAGACGGGACATTCAAAACACAGAGCCAAAGACATTTGAGGGAAATTCTAGCTTGATAAAGTTAAATGAATGTTGTCCTCCCTGGCACCGGCCCTGGGGAGAGGGGAATGAATATCAGTTGTAACATGTTGCCAGCAGCACAGTCTATAGCTTCATTGAGAGGATGTCAATACTAACCTCTCACACCTGGGAAAGGAAATTAGAGAAGATACACTATATATACAAAAGTATGTGGACACCCCTTCAAATTAGTGTATTCAGCTATTTCAGCCACACCCGTTGCTGACAGGTGTATAAAATCTGGCACACTGCCATGCAATCTCCATAGACAAACACTGTCAGTAGAATGGCCTGTACTGAAGAGTTCAGTGACTTTCCAACGTGGCACTGTCATAGGATGCCACTTTCCAACAAGTCAGTTCGTCAAATTTCTGTCTTCTAGAGCTGCCCCAGTCAACTGTAAGTGCTGTTATTGTGAAGTGGAAACGTCTAGGAGCAACAACGGCTCAGCCGTGAAGTGGTAGGCCACACAAGCTCACAGAACGGGACCGCCAAGTGCTGAAGCTCGTAGAATGCAGAGTGCCAACTGTAAAGTTTGGTGAGGAGGAATAATGGTTTAGGGCTGTTTTCATGGTTCGGGCTCGGCCCCTTAGTTCCAGTGAAGGGAAATCTTAAAGCTACAGCATACAATGTCATTCTTGATGATTCTGTGCTTCCAAATTCCTGGCAACAGTTTGGAAGGCCATTTCTTGTTCCATATATAAATACCCATTACAATGATACTATTTTTTGTGTGTTTTACCCCATGTTTCTCCCCAATTTCGATCTTGTCTCATCGCTGCAACTCCCCAATGGGCTCGGGAGGCGAAGGTCGAGTCATGCATCCTCCGAAACAAGATCCACTAAACCACGCATCTTAACACCCGCCCGCTTAACCCGGAAGCCAGCCACACCAATGTTTTGGAGAAAACACCGTTCAACTGACGACAACGGTTAGCCAGCAGGTGCACGGCCCGCCACAAGGAGTCGCTAGAGCATGATGAGCCAAGTAATGCCCCCCGGCCAAACCCTCCCCTAACCTGGACGACACTGGGCCAATTGTGCGCTGCCCTATAGGACTCCCGATCATGGATCGAACCCCGGTCTGTAGTGATGGCTCTAGCTCCACGATGGTGCCTTAGACCCTTGCGCCATTCGGGAGGCCCAATACCCATTATTTTGAATAAGATGTTAGACAAACAGATGTCCACATACTTTTGGTAATGTAGTGTATCTGTATCTAAACAAACACACATATAGGACAGAGAAAGGGGGATACCTAGTCAGTTGTACAACTGAATGCATTCAGCTGAAATGTGTCTTCTGCATTTAACCCAACCCCTCTGAATCATACACCCATTCAAAATATGGCAAAACCACACACACAGCTCTTCACACTTTAATACATCAAATTAATCAATTGTATCGCATCTTTAAATCAGTCTACTAACTACCCTGTCCAAAAGGGTATTTCTCGAGGCTGTTTGGCAATGGGTCTCCCTGTGTGCTTAGTGCTGGGTGTGTGTGTTCTGTGTGTGCTAGCTTGGCCCAGATTGCGGTGAGGTGCTGTGGGATTGAGTTGTTGAGGTCCGGGGCTGTGCATGGGACTGTGGGGGAGGAAGCCTAGCAGCCTCATCAGTGTCATGGCTAACACAATCCTGTCTTCTAACTCCTCTGATTACTGCTCATCTGGGTGCCAGAGCCCAAACAAACAAATCAGCCCTGAAACAAACCCCTCTACCCACAGCACAGCTGCCCCTCCAGCTCAGATTACTGAAATAATGCTGTGTGTGTGTGTGTGTGTGTGTGTGTGTGTGTGTGTGTGTGTGTGTGTGTGTGTGTGTGTGTGTGTGTGTGTGTGTGTGTGTGTGTGTGTGTGTGTGTGTGTGT
>NC_068432.1:35744754-35752254 GCF_023373465.1 Oncorhynchus keta
GGTGGTTGGGCGTATAATGAAAGGAGGGTGGTTGGGCGCATAATGAAAGGAGGGTGGTTGGGAGTATAATGAAAGGAGGGTGGTTGGGTGTATAATGAAAGGAGTGCGGTTGGGCGTATAATGAAAGGAGGGTGGTTGGGCGTATAATGAAAGGAGGGTGGTTGGGCGCATAATGAAAGGAGGGTGGTTGGGAGTATAATGAAAGGAGGGTGGTTGGGTGTATAATGAAAGGAGGGTGGTTGGGGGTATATTGAAAGGAGGGTGGTTGGGCGTATAATGAAAGGAGGGTGGTTGGGCGTATATTGAAAGGAGGGTGGTTGGGCGTATAATGAAAGGAGGGTGGTTGGGCGTATAATGAAAGGAGGGTGGTTGGGCGTATAATGAAAGGAGGGTGGTTGGGCGTATAATGAAAGGAGGGTGGTTGGGCGTATATTGAAAGGAGGGTGGTTGGGTGTATATTGAAAGGAGGGTGGTTGGGTGTATAACGCAAACATGTATCAACCCAAAGTTGTGTGTTCGCATCTCATCACGACCAACTTTAGCATTTGAGCTACTTAGCAACTTTTCAACGACTTACTACTTTTTTAGCTACTTAGCATGTTACCTAACCCTTCCCCTAACCCTACTTTACATAGGACTACGGGAAGTACATATTGTACATTTTGTAAATTCATAACATATCATACGAATTGTAATTCGGAACATATCATATGAAATGGATGATGGACATCCACAAATGAATACATACCATACGAAGCGTAACATATCATACTGAATGGAGTATATCGGATTTATGTACAGAATAATCCAAAACGCTCTGAGACCAGGTTGAGTATCTACATAGCACAAGCAGCAGGCAGGCTGATCAAGCATGTCATCCACATGTCATCCACATGTCATCCAGCTTGATCCCAGGAACGGTAGTTGCTGCTTTTGCAACAGCTAATGGGGATCCTAATAAAATAACAAATAACAAATGTTCATATTCAGACTGGACCAATCTTTACTGCAATCATCTTGACTAGTTAATACGATTACAGTTCTTACAGTTCTTACAGTTCTGACTACACACATGGAGGGGCTGAAATATACTTCTGGGATCATGACTCATGCAAACGAACCACTCCTTACCGATGCCATTATAGTGATCAGTGATCTGAGATGTCACCATCCCATCTCACACCCACTCACTGTCCATTAGTATGATACAAAATTATTTTCCAATCTGTCCCATTAAACGATAGCTGGTGTGGTGCTCTGAGTCTGGATGGATCCATTGGAGATGATTCATTATTAAAGCAATCATTAGCACTGGCTAGCGTTAGCTCCTTTTATTGATCAGTCACTGACGAGCAGGCTGCTAGAGCAGCAGTCACTGAGGGGGGAAGAGGGGAGGATGGGGGTAAGTAAGTACCCTGATTATCTGCCGCCCAAATGAAGAGCTCCACTCCTGCTTGATGCTACCAGACATAACTCTTACAGGATGGATGGTGAGC
Source organism: Oncorhynchus keta (assembly GCF_023373465.1). Classification (NCBI taxonomy): domain Eukaryota; kingdom Metazoa; phylum Chordata; class Actinopteri; order Salmoniformes; family Salmonidae; genus Oncorhynchus; species Oncorhynchus keta. The sequence goes on from NC_068432.1 coordinate 35,746,251, forward strand.
TGTGTGTCTCCAGTGTGTCTTACACTGCTACTCTGCTCATACATATAATTAACTCTGGGCTCATTTGTTCAAATCAATGGCTACAGGTCACTGGAGCTTAGAGCTAGATATCAGCGTGGGTCCAGCTCTCAGCACTAGGCGTCTAATGGGTTCTCATTTTGACCATCTGCATACAGTAGGTGTTCCTACCTTATGCAAAGATAGGTAGCTACAGTTTTTATTAGATCAAAATAATAAAAGTTAGTCTGGGTCTTTGAAAACCTATTCAAAATACTATAATATCCTGATCTAAATGTATCAATTAAACTCAAATCCGAGCACGATGGAAATCATATTTGGTAACGACGAAAAAACTCCCTGCCAGCGTTTGAGAGGTGAGATGGTGCACGTCTAACGTGGGTGTTCCTCTAGTGAGGCGGCACTGCATGACTTCTAAAGCAGGGCCATGGTAGAGCACAGCACTAATGATGCTGTTCCTCAGCCTAGGTAGGAAGGAGAGGCAGGAGATGCAGCAACCCACTAGTCTCTCTGTTTCTATTTCTGCACTCTGATACAATGATACATATACAGGAGATACAGACAGAGGTAGAGAGGCTTTGGCTGAAGCCTGCTGTCTGATTGACAACACAACATGCCCTGCTTTCCCTTCAATCTCTCCTTCACTTGTCTCACCCTCTTGATGTCTTGCTCTCTCCTGCTTTCTATTTCTCTCCATCTCTCTCCATCGCTCTCTCTCTCTATAAATGTATTTCCAATTTCAATTGAAGGGTTTTATTGGCATGGAAAATACATGTTAACATCGCCAAAGAGTAGCCCTCTCCACCACTCTCTCTCCATCTTGCAGTCTCTCTCTCCATCATCCATCTCTCTCTCTCTCTCTCTCTCTCTCTCTCTCTCTCTCTCTCTCTCTCTCTCTGTAGAGACAGAGAGAGAGCGAGAGAGAGAAAGAGAGAGAGAGAGAGAGCTGTGTCATGATAAATTGGGCATCAGATAATATTTCCTGCAGAGGTTCCAGCAGTTCCAGTATTGACTAGGGCCTCATGGCCAGCCTATCCTCTTTCTGGGCTCCTCTTCTGTCAATCTGGGGAAATTAGAGACGACTGGAGTGGGCTGAGAGTGAGAGTGAGAGTGAGAGAGCGAGAGAGAGAGAGAGAGAGAGAGAGAGAGAGAGAGAGAGAGAGAGAGAGAGAGAGACAGACAGACAGATAGATAGATAGAGAGAGAGAGAGAGAGAGGTAGAGAGAGAGAGCGAGAGAGAGAGAATGAGAGAGAGAGAGTGAGAGAGAGAGAGAGAGAGAGTCTGCATAGCCTGTGGGCTTCAGTGCGGGGAGTGTGGTTTGTGTATGTGTGGGTGTGGGTGCGCGTGTGTATGGTTGAATGAGTGTGGGTAGCCTCTGGGGCTGGGTTTGTGGAGCGTGGTGTGGGTATGCTGTGTGGGTTGGTTTGCTTGTAGATGTTTTTAGCAAATACGATTTCTGACATGATGGCAAACGGGCACCACTGCTAACCTCTTCTTTTCAACCTCTTCTCTTCTAATGTCAACGCAGCAAAACACTTCTCACAGTCTTCATAACAGTTCAAGTACAGCCCCATGTCAAAATGAAAAGATAATGGATGTTTGAAGTTCTCTGACTGTTTTCATATCTGCTCTGGTATACAGTGGGGAGAACAAGTATTTGATACACTGCCGATTTTGCAGGTTTTCCTACTTACAAAGCATGTAGAGGTCTGCAATTTTTATCATAGGTCCACTTCAACTGTGAGAGACAGAATCTAAAACAGAAATCCAGAAAATCACATTGTATTCTTACTGGTATTCTTACTGGTTGGTAGGTGATCAAATACTTGCACACACTGCAGCAGGGATTTTAGCCCACTCCTCCATACAGACCTTCTCCAGATCCTTCAGGTTTCGGGGAATTACTTAAAAATCATACAATGTGATTTTCTGGATTTTTGTTTTAGATTCCGTCTCTCACAGTTGAAGTGTACCTATGATAAAAAATTACAGACCTCTACATGCTTTGTAAGTAGGAAAACCTGCACAATTGGCCTTGTGTCAAATACTTGTTCTCCCCACTGTATATACACTGAGTGAACAAAAACTGATCTTTCCATGACATGGACTGACCAGGTGAAAGCTATGATCCCTTATTGGTGTCACCTGTTAAATCCACTTCAATCAGTGTAGATGAAGTGGAGGAGACAGGTTAAATAATGATTTTTAAGCCTTGAGACATGGAGTGTGTGTGTGTGTGCCATTCAGAGGGTGAATGGGCAAGATCAAATATTTAAGTGCCTTTGAACGGGGTATGGTGCCAGCTACACCGGTTTGAGTGTGTCAAGAACTGCAAAGGGTTTTTCACACTCAATAGTGGCCCGTGTGTATCAAGAATGGTTCACCACCCAAAGGACATCCAACTTGACACAACTGTGGAAAGCATTGGAGTCGACATGGACCAGCATCCCTGTGTAACAAGTTTGACACCTTGAACTGAGGCTGTTCTGAGGGGAAAAGGGGGTGCAACTAAATATCAGGAAGGTGTTCCTAATGTTTTGATCAGTCAGTGTGTATAGTATCTGTGTGTGTGTGTTGCTCTGTTTGGAACATGTTGAAGTATGTTCCACCCCGATGTCTGTTTATTTAAAGAAAGTATGCATGTGAGAGGGGGAATTGAGAGAGTCTGTGCACATATGTGATTATGCGTATGTGTGTGTGTGCAGGGATGTGTGTGTGTGTGTGTGTGTGCCTGTGGGTGCAGGGATGCGTGTATGTGTGCCAGTGGGTGCAGGGATGTGTGTGTGTGTGTATTCCAGTGAGTGCAGCGATGTGTGTGTGTCTCTGAGCCCCGGGATTAAAGAGGGTAAATGCTGTGTGATTGCTACCTGTGGGCTACAAAAAGAAGTCAATTTCCCCCTTTGGCAGCTGAATACAGCCAATCAGCCGAATGGTGCTGTGTGTAATGTCTGTGGAGCCCAGAGGAGCAGGCTTTAGTCAGAAACAGCCTCAGCCCCTCCACTCTGGGATTCACCATTCAACCTCTACATGAGTGGGGGCTAAACACGCCACACACCTGCACACATCCAAACATACTGTATGCACGTACATGCAAGCACACATATTCACACACGAACGTGCATATGCATATGCGCATGCACGCGTGCACACACACAAACACACAAGCGAGAGGTCATGCCCTGTGACAGTCAGGGCACACTAGTGTAAGCAGAAAGGACTGACAAACAGAGAAAGAGATGGAGAATGGACATCTGCCTTGGTAAGCAGAAGGTCCAGTCTTTTTCTGTTGGACTATCTACAGGCCAGGACTGTCTACTGTGCTCACTGGATCTGAAGTCCTTCACCAGGGTGTGTGTATGAACATATCTGACTGCTGCTATGACTTGGTTTCTGAGAGTTGGGGTGGGGGTGAGGGTAGGGGTGAGGGTGGGGATGACGGTGGGGATGAGGGTGGGGTTGGGGATGAGGGTGGGGGTGGGGATGAGAGTTGGGGTGGAGGTGAGGGTGGGGGTGAGAGTGGGGATGAGAGTTGAGAGTTGGATGAGAGTGTGGATGAGAGTTGGGGTGGTGGTGGGAATGAGGGTGTGGGTTCAGGGTGAGGGTGAGGGTGAGGGTGGGGGTGAGGGTGAGGATGCGGGTGTGGAGGTCTTGCGTCAGACATAAGGGTTTAGCATCAAACATCATTCACTCACACTGATAATGACTGATGTAAAGAGAAACAGTAGGAGAGAAGAAGGGAGCGATAGAAGAAAAGGGAATTGAGTGAGGAGATAAGGACATAGATAGAGTGAGAGAGAGAGAGAGAGAGAGAGAGAGAGAGAGAGAGAGAGAGAGAGAGAGAGAGAGAGAGAGAGAGAGAGAGAATGAGAGAGAGAGAGAGAGAGAGAGAGAGAGAGAGAGAGAGAGAGAGAAAGATAAGGACAGAGAGAGATAAAGAGAGAGAGAAAGAGAGAGAAGATAAGGCAAGAGAGAGATAAAGAGAGAGAGAGAGAGAGAGAGAGAGAGAGAGAGAGAGAGAGAGAGAGATAAGGACAGAGAGAGATAAAGAGAGAGAGCAAGAGAGAGAAGATAAGGACAGAGAGAGATAAAGAGAGAGAGAAAGAGAGAGAAGATAAGGACAGAAAGAGATAAAGAGAGAGAGAAAGAGAGTAGTGTCTGAAGGAGAACAGTATGCCTCTGTCTGTGTTGTGTCTCAGTGTTAATGATGTCCAGTTTCAACTCTTTCAGACAGAGCCTCTGCAGTGACAGACTAGTATTGGTGCAGCCCTGTGTTAAAATATCTCTTTCAGTTTAACAAGACTGTCGCTATGCTACAAAAATCCTATTCTCATTAACCGTGTGTGTGTGGATGTGTATGTGTCAGCGTGTGCGTGTGTGTGTGTTCTAGGGGTGTGGTAAAGGGCATAGTAAAGTTTTCACTGAATAATTAATCTCCTTGATTTTCTGACCGAACTGCGTAGCTGAAGGGGGAGTCTGGGTCTGTTTGTCTCAGTGTCTGTGCTGTCTGTTCGACCTCAACCATGTTGATCTCTTTTGTACATGTTTAAAGGTTTGGTCCATGTTGATCATTAAATGCACTCCAGGGTTGATAAAATGTTGTCCACAGGACACACGCCTTGGTTTCTCAAATGATTGCCTCGCCTGGTTCACCAACTACTTCTCTGATAGAGTTCAGTGTGTCAAATCGGAGGGTCTGCTGTCCGGACCTCTGGCAGTCTCTATGGGGGTGCCACAGGGTTCAATTCTTGGACCAACTCTCTTCTCTGTATACATCAATGAGGTCCCTCTTGCTGCTGGTGAGTCCCTGATCCACCTCTACGCAGACGACACCATTCTGTATACTTCCGGCCCTTCTTTGTACACTGTGTCAACAACCCTCCAGGCAAGCTTCAATGCCATACAACTCTCCTTCCGTGGCCTCCAATTGCTCTTAAATACAAGTAAAACTAAATGCATGCTCTTCAACCGATCGCTACCTGCACCTACCCGCCTGTCCAACATCACTACTCTGGACGGCTCTGACTTAGAATACGTGGACAACTACAAATACTTAGGTGTCTGGTTAGACTGTAAACTCTCCTTCCAGACCCATATCAAACATCTCCAATCCAAAGTTAAATCTAGAATTGGCTTCCTATTTCGCAACAAAGCATCCTTCACTCATGCTGCCAAACATACCCTTGTAAAACTGACCATACTACCAATCCTCGACTTTGGCGATGTCATTTACAAAATAGCCTCCAATACCCTACTCAACAAATTGGATGCAGTCTATCACAGTGCAATCCGTTTTGTCACCAAAGCTCCATATACTACCATTGCGACCTGTACGCTCTCATTGGCTGGCCTTCGCTTCATACTCGTCGCCAAACCCACTGGCTCCATGTCATCTACAAGACCCTGCTAGGTAAAGTTCCCCCTTATCTCAGCTCGCTGGTCACCATAGCATCTCCCACCTGTAGCACACGCTCCAGCAGGTATATCTCTCTAGTCACCCCCAAAACCAATTCTTTCTTTGGCCGCCTCTCCTTCCAGTTCTCTGCTGCCAATGACTGGAACGAACTACAAAAATCTCTGAAACTGGAAACACTTATCTCCCTCACTAGCTTTAAGCACCAACTGTCAGAGCATCTTACAGATTACTGCACCTGTACATAGCCCACCTATAATTTAGCCCAAACAACTACCTCTTTCCCAACTGTATTTAATTAATTTATTTATTTTGATCCTTTGCACCCCATTATTTTTATTTCTACTTTGCACATTCTTCCATTGCAAAACTACCATTCCAGTGTTTTACTTGCTATATTGTATTTACTTTGCCACCATGGCCTTTTTTGCCTTTACCTCCCTTCTCACCTAATTTGCTCACATTGTATATAGACTTGTTTATACTGTATTATTGACTGTATGTTTGTTTTACTCCATGTGTAACTCTGTGTCGTTGTATCTGTCGAACTGCTTTGCTTTATCTTGGCCAGGTCG
>NC_068432.1:35757254-35794754 GCF_023373465.1 Oncorhynchus keta
GGAATGTGTTACAGTAATTCATAACTTACCTGCCTATTACACCGTCCGAAGCAGAGGCATTATGATTATGAATTCCTCTCCAGAGTAAATACAAAACAAACTCAGATTATTTAAATCTGAAGCACAGAAGAGGAAATCATTTGTCATGGAAGCCCCTGTAAATGTCAAATATGTTCATGGTGAGATGAAAGGCATCTCCTACAGAGATGAGTGGCTACCATTGACAGTACAGAGACAAGCCGTGTGTGTGTGTGTGTGTGTGTGTGTGTGTGTGTGTGTGTGTGTGTGTGTGTGCGTGCGTGCGTGCGTGCGTGCGTGCGTGTGTGTGTGTGTGTGTGTGTGTGTGTGTGTGTGTGTGTGTGTGTGTGTGTGTGCGTGTGTGCGTGCGTGTGTGTGCGTGCGTGCGTGCGTGCGTGCGTGTGTGTGTGTGTGTGTGCGTGCGTGCGTGCGTGTGTGTACGTGCGTGTGTGTGTGTGTGTGTGTGTGTGTGCGTGTGTGTGTGTGTGTGTGTGTGCGTGCGTGCGTGCGTGCGTGCGTGTGTGTGTGTGTGTGTGTGTGTGTGTGTGTGTGTGTGTGTGTGTGTGCGTGCGTGCGTGCGTGCGTGTGTGTACGTGTGTGTGTGTCATGATGCAATCAGGTGATCAAGGACAGATGAGCCACATCACACTGTGACAGGCCCACATTAAACACAATCTGAGATTAAACAGTGAAAGTCACCTAGTAAATTGCTACTTAAGTAAAATACTAAAAGTATTTGGATTTAAATATACTTCAGTACAAGTTTAAATCATTTTAAATTCTTTATATTAAGCAAAGCAGACGGCCACATTTCTATTTTTATTTTTACAGATAGCCAGGGGGCACACTCCAACACTCAGACATCATTTACAAACCAAGCATGATGTGTTTAGTGAGTCTGCCAGATCAGAGGCAGTAGTGATGACCAGGGATGTTCTCTTGATAAGTGTGTGAATTTAACCATTTTCCTGTCCTGTTAAGCTTTCAAAATGTAACGAGTACTTTTGTGTGTCAGGGAAAATGTAGGGAGTAAAAAGTACATACATTTCCTTAGGAATGTAGTGAAGTAAAAGTAAAAGTTGTCAAAAAAATAAATAGTAAAGTAAAGTAAAGTATAGATACCCCAAAAAACTACTTAAGTAGTACTTGAAAGTATTTTTACTTAAGTACTTTACACCAGTGCCCGTCCGGTATAGAGAGCATGTGCCCTGCAGGCCTTTAGTTCAGAGAGATGAAAAGCTCCTGTAAAAAGCTAATGGACCTGTCAATTAAGGGAGGTTTCCCTGCTGCTAGATGCTACTTTGTGTATCACGGAGACCTTCAGTGGCCTTTCTTTCCTTTGAATGCAGCAGTGAAATGTCCCTGTGTCTGTCTGTACAGTTGTGGTCAAACATTTTGAGAATGACACAAATATTAATTTCCACATAGTTTGCTGCTTCAGTGTCTTTAGATATTTTTGTCAGATGTTACTATGAAATACTGAAGTATAATTACAAGCATTTCATAAGTGTCAAAGGCGTTTATTGACAATTACATGAAGTTGATGCAAAGAGTCAATATTTGCAGTGTTGACCCTTCTTTTTCAAGACCTCTGCAATCTGCTCTGGCATGCTGTCAATTAACTTCTGGGCCACATCCTGACTGATGGCAGCCCATTATTGCATAATCGATGCTTGGAGTTTGTCCGAATTTGAGGATTGATCACAAGTTCTCAATGGGATTAAGGTCTGGGTAGTTTCCTGGCCATGGACACAAAATATTGATGTTTTGTTCCCCGAGCCACTTAGTTATCACTTTTGCCTTATGGCAAGGTGCTCCATCATGCTGGAAAAGGCATTGTTCGTCTCCAAACTGTTCCTGGATGGTTGGAAGAAGTTGCTCTCGGAGGATGTGTTGGTACCATTCTTTATTCATGGCTGTGTTCTTAGGCAAAATTGTGAGTGAGCCCACTCCCTTGGCTGAGAAGCAACCCCACACATGAATGGTCTCAGGATGCTTTACTGTTGGCATGACACAGGGCTGATGGTAGTGCTCACCTTGTCTTCTCCGGGCAAGTTTTTTTTCCGGATGCCCCAAACAATCAGAAAGGGGATTCATCAGAGAAAATGACTTTACCCCAGTCCTCAGCAGTCCAATGCCTGTACTTTAGCAGAATATCAGTCTGTCCCTGATGTTTTTCCTGGAGAGAAGTGGCTTCTTTGCTGCCCTTCTTGACACCAGACCATCCTCCAAAAGTCTTCACCTCACTGTGCGTGCAGATGCACTCACACCTGCCTGCTGCCATTCCTGAGCAAGCTCTGTACTGGTGGTGGCCCGATCCCGCAGCTGAAACAACTTTAAGAGACGGTCCTGGCGCTTGTTGGACTTTCCTGGGCGCCCTGAAGCCTTATTCACAACAATTGAACAGCTCTCCTTGAAGTTCTTGATGATTCTATAAATGGTTGATTTAGGTGTAATCTTACTGGCAGCAATATCCTTGCCTGTCAAGCCCTTTTTGTGCAAAGCAATGATGACGGCACGTGTTTCCTTGCAGGTAACCATGGTTGACAGAGGAAGAACAATGATTCCAAGCACCACCCTCCCTTTGAAACTTCCAGTCTGTTATTCAAACTCAATCAGCATGACAGAGTGATCTCCAGCCTTGTCCTCGTCAACACTCACACCTGTGTTAACGAGAGAATCAATGACATGATGTCAGCTGGTCCTTTTGTGGCAGATTTAAAATCCAGTGGAAATGTTTTTGGGGGGATTTAGTTCATTTGCATGGCAAAGAGGACTTGGCAATTCATTGCAATTCATCTGATCCTTCTTCATAATATTCTGGAGAATATGCAAATTGCCATCATACAAACTGAGGCAGCAGACATTGTGAAAATTCATATTTGTGTCATTCTCGAAAATTTTGGCCACGACTGTACACTGTAAAAAAAATAAAGATTCAGTCAAAATTACTTGTTTACTAAATTTGCTAAATTTGTTGAGTTGACAAAAAAAGTTACGTTGAGTTGACTTCAGCTCACAGAAAAGTAAAAACATATCAAATCAAATTGAGTTAGCAAAAGAAGAAGTGGGGAGTAATAGAAGCAGACTTCAGTGGGTCTCAGTCCCAACAGAAATACAGTACTGTAAATCAAGGGATTACTTTATGAAAGGAGAAGTGAACTGTGAATTTATGCAGACATTATCCCGACATATACAGTGCCTTCCAAAAGTATTCATACCCCTTGACTTACTCCACATTTTGTTGTGTTACAGCCTGAATTCAAAATGGATTAAATATTTTTTCAATACCTGTTTACACGCAATACCCCATATTAGAATCACCTTGTAACGTGTGAGCTGGGAGCCGGGAAGCAAGTTCGAGGACTGAAGACATTTAATGAATGAAACATAATACAAAACAAGAAACACGAACAACGCACAGACATGAAACTGAAACAGAAACAATGACGCCTGGGTGAGGAACCAAAGTGAGGGACTTATATAGGGGAGGAACCAAGGGGAGTGACTTATAAAGGGCAGGTAATCAAGGAGGTGATGGAGTCCAGGTGAGTGTCATTATGCGCAGGTGCGCATAATGATGATGACAGCTGTGTGCCATAACGAGCAGCCTGGTGACCTAAAGGCTGGAGAGGGAGCACACGTGACACACCTTTGGCAGCAATTACAGCTGTGAGTCTGGATTGCACCTTATTCTTTTTAAAATTCTTCAAGCTCTGTCAAGTTTGTTGTTGATCATTGTTAGACAGCCATTTTCAAGTCTTGCCATATATTTTCAAGCTGATTCAAGTCAAAACTGTATCTCGGCCACTCAGGAACATTCAATGTAGTCTTGGTGAGCTACTCCAGTGTAGATTTGGCCTTGTGGTTTGGGTTATTGTCCTGCTGAAAGGTGAAATTGTCTTCCAGTGTCTGTTGGGAAGCAGACTAAACCAATTTTTCCTGTGCTTAGCTGTATTTTGTTTCTTATTATCCTCAAAAAAATCCGTAGTCCTTGTCTATGACAAGCATACCCATAACATGATGCAGTCACCACCATACTTGAAATATGAATAGTGGTACTCAGTGAGGTGTTGTGTTGGATTTGCCCCAAACATAACACTTTGTATTCAGGACATATTGTACATTTATTTGCCCCAAACATAACACTTTGTATTCAGGACATAATGTACATTTATTTGCCCCAAACACAACACTTTGTATTCAGGACATAATGTACATTTATTTGCCCCAAACATAACACTTTGTATTCAGGACATAATGTACATTTATTTGCCACTTTGTAAACATAACACTTTGTATTCAGGACATAATGTACCCCAAACATTTTGTATTCAGGACATAATGTACATTTATTTGCCCCAAACATAACACTTTGTATTCAGGACATAATGTACATTTATTTGCCCCAAACATAACACTTTGTATTCAGGACATAATGTACATTTATTTGCCCCAAACATAACACTTTGTATTCAGGACATAATGTACATTTATTTGCCCCAAACATAACACTTTGTATTCAGGACATAATGTACATTTATTTGCCCCAAACATAACACTTTGTATTCAGGACATAATGTACATTTATTTGCCCCAAACATAACACTTTGTATTCAGGACATAAAGTACATTTATTTGCCCCATGTTTTGCAGTTTTTCTTTAGCGCCTTACTGCAAACTGATTCTAAAGTCCATTTATTTGCCCCATGTTTTGCAGTTTTTCCTCGCAAACTGACTATCCTACCGATCCTCGACGATGTCATCTACAAAATGGCTTCCAACACTCTACTCAGCAAACTGGATGCAGTCTATCACAGTGCCATCCGTTTTGTCACTAAAGCACCTTATACCACCCACCACTGCGACTTGTATGCTCTAGTCGGCTGGCCCTCACTACATATTCGTCGCCAGACCCACTGGCTCCAGGTCATCTACAAGTCCATGCTAGGTAAAGCTCCGCCTTATCTCAGTTCACTGGTCACGATGGCAACACCCATCCGTAGCACGCGCTCCAGCAGGTGTATCTCACTGATCATCCCTAAAGCCAACACCTCATTTGGCCGCCTTTCGTTCCAGTACTCTGCTGCCTGTGACTGGAACGAATTGCAAAAATCGCTGAAGTTGGAGACTTTTATCTCCCTCTCCAACTTCAAACATCAGCTATCCGAGCAGCTAACCGATCGCTGCAGCTGTACATAGTCTATAGGTAAATAGCTCACCCTTTTTCACCTACCTCATTCCCATACTGTTTTTATACTGTTTTTATTTATTTACTTTTCTGCTCTTTTGCACACCAATATCTCTACCTGTACATGCCCATCTGATCATTTATCACTCCAGTGTTAATCTGCAAAATTGTATTATTCGCCTACCTCCTCATGCCTTTTGCACACATTGTATATAGACTGCCCATTTTTTTCTACTGTGTTATTGACTTGTTAATTGTTTACTCCATGTGTAACTCTGTGTTGTCTGTTCACACTGCTATGCTTTATCTTGGCCAGGTCGCAGTTGCAAATGAGAACTTGTTCTCAACTAGCCTACCTGGTTAAATAAAGGTGAAATAAATAAAAATAAAAAATAAATAAAATAAAAATAAAAAAAACAGGAGGCGTGTTTTGAAATATTCTGTCATTAAAGTTAGTAATGTGGACCAAATACAATGTTGTTGATCCATCCTCAGTTATCTCTTATCACAGCCATTAAACTCTGTAACTGTTTTAAAGTCACCATTGGCCTCATGGTGAAATCCCTGAGCGGTTTCCTTCCTCTCCGACAACTGAGTTAGGAAGGACACCTGTATCTTTGTAGTGACTGGGTGTATTGATACACCATCCAAAGTGTAATTAATAACTTGACCATGCTCAAAGAGATACTCAATGTCTGCTTTATTTTGACCAATAGCTGTCCTTCTTTGTGAAGTATTGGAAAACCTCCCTGATCTTTGTGGTTGAATCTGTGTTTGAAATGCACTGCTTGACTGAGGGACCTTACAGATAATTGTATGTGTGGACTACAGAGACGAGGTAGTCATTAAAAAAATAATGTTAAACACTATTATTGTACACAGAGAGAGTCCATGCAACTTATTATGTAACTTGTTAAGCACATTTTTACTCCTGAACTTATTTACACTTGCCATAACAAAGGGGTTGAATACTTATTGACTCAAGACATTTCAGCTTTTCATTTTTAATTCATTTCACAAAATGTAATCTAAAAACACATTTCCATTTTGCCATTATTGGGTGACACAGTGACACAAAATCTGAAATGAATCATGTTTTTATTCAGGCTGAAACAAAATGTGGAATAGGTCAAGGGGTGTGAATACTTTCTGAAGGCACTGTTGAAGTAGAGTAAGAAACTTTGTATGCAGGATTCATTTCTGAGCTGTCTGAATATGACTCCATTATGCCTGTTTGAGACTACTATATTGCTGAACTAAGTGTCCTTGAGAATGTTTATAATTTGTCTCTATTGGTCTGGGAATGTGTATTGTTTTCCTCTGTCTTTCTGTGGTGTTGCCGTATGTTATATAGTTGCTCTGTATGTGTGATGACAGCTGGTGAATGCTCCTCCCTGACACCATAGTGGAAGATAAGCTCTATTCTATCTCTCCACAACCAGATTTATTGTCCCCAGGAAGCCACTCTATCAACTGGGCCTCCGTTTCCCCTCCATGAGCGGAGAGTCAAGTGTGAACACGGATGAACGTGGGCATAAATCTTCTCCTCTCCTTTTCCTTTCCTCCTCTATTCCCCACACACTCCTCTGCTCTTCACTTGGCTGATGCTTTCTCTCCTCTCATCCCAACCCTTATTCTTATACTCCTACTGTCCTCCATTCTCTCCTCTCATCCCAACCCTTATTCTTATACTCCTACTGTCCTCCATTCTCTCCTCTCATCCCAACCCTTATTCTTATACTCCTACTGTCCTCCATTCTCTCCTCTCATCCCAACCCTTATTCTTATACTCCTACTGTCCTCCATTCTCTCCTCTCATCCCAACCCTTATTCTTATACTCCTACTGTCCTCCATTCTCTCCTCTCATCCCAACCCTTATTCTTATACTCCTACTGTCCTCCATTCTCTCCTCTCATCCCAACCCTTATTCTTATACTCCTACTGTCCTCCATTCTCTCCTCTCATCCCAACCCTTATTCTTATACTCCTACTGTCCTCCATTCTCTCCTCTCATCCCAACCCTTATTCTTATACTCCTACTGTCCTCCATTCTCTCCTCTCATCCCAACCCTTATTCTTATACTCCTACTGTCCTCCATTCTCTCCTCTCATCCCAACCCTTATTCTTATACTCCTACTGTCCTCCATTCTCTCCTCTCATCCCAACCCTTATTCTTATACTCCTACTGTCCTCCATTGTCTACTCTCATCCCAACCCTTATTCTTATACTCCTACTGTCCTCCATTCTCTCCTCTCATCCCAACCCTTATTCTTATACTCCTACTGTCCTCCATTCTCTCCTCTCATCCCAACCCTTATTCTTATACTCCTACTGTCCTCCATTCTCTCCTCTCATCCCAACCCTTATTCTTATACTCCTACTGTCCTCCATTCTCTCCTCTCATCCCAACCCTTATTCTTATACTCCTACTGTCCTCCATTCTCTCCTCTCATCCCAACCCTTATTCTTATACTCCTACTGTCCTCCATTCTCTCCTCTCATCCCAACCCTTATTCTTTACTGTACTGTCCTCCATTCTCTCCTCTCATCCCAACCCTTATTCTTATAAATTCTACTGTCCTCCATTCTGCCCTCTCATCCCAACCTTATTCTTTTGGTTTTGTTGTTGTCCATTCTCTCCTGTCATAAACCCTTATTCTTATTTGCTACTGTCCTCCATTGTTCCTCTCATCCCAACCCTTATTCAGAGGGAATGTTTGTTATTTGTTCCTACTGTCCTCCATGTCAGAGGGAAAAAACAGTGTTTGTTATTTGCAGTTCTCTCCTCTCATCCCAACCCTTATGTCTTATAAAAAACAGTGTCCTTGTTCTTTGCATCCCAACCCTTTGTTCTTATAATGAGGACTGTCCTCCATTCTCAGAGGGAATCCCAACCCTGTTTCTTATTTGCTACTGTCCTCCATTCTTCCTGAAATCCCAACCCTTATTCTTATGTCAGAGGGTAAAACATTTTGTTATTTCATCCCAACCCTTTGTTCTTGTAATGAGGAAGGTCCTCCATTCTCAGAGGGAATCCCAACCCTTATTCTTATTTGCAGTACTGTCCTTTGTTCCTCTCATCCCAACCCTTATTCTTATACTCAGAGGGTCCTCCATTCTGTTATCTCATCCCAACCCTTTGTTCTTATAATGAGGAAGGTCCTCCATTCTCAGAGGGGATCCCAACCCTTATTCTTTGCATAACTCCTACTGTCCTCCATTCTAATGAGGAAGGAGCCTCTCATCCCAACCCTTAAAACTTTTGTTATTTGCTACTGTCCTCCATTCTCTCCTCTCATCCCAACCCTTATTCTTATGAGGAAGGAGCCTACTGTCCTCCATGTTTGTCTGTTTCATCCCAACCCTTTGTTCTTATGAGGAAGGAGCTCCTACTGTCAGAGGGAATAAAACATGTTTGTCCTTTCATCCCAACCCTTATTCTTATAGGAAGGAGCTCCTACTGTCCTCCATTCTCTCCTCTCATCCCAACCCTTATTCTTATACTCCTACTGTCCTCCATTCTCTCCTCTCATCCCAACCCTTATTCTTATACTCCTACTGTCCTCCATTCTCTCCTCTCATCTCTCCACTCCTCCTTTCTGTCTGACCGTTTCTCTCCCTTAAAGATAGATTAAAGATAGAAATTCAGTAGGGGAAACTGCACCAATGTTTGCCCCCAGCGCCTTCCTTATTGTTTTGGTTTTGTTGTTGTAATGAGGAAGGAGCCTCTCATGTCAGAGGGAATAAAACAGTTTTTGTTATTTGCAGTAACTTCTTTGTTGTTGTAATGAGGAAGGAGCCTCTCATGTCAGAGGGGAAAAAACAGTGTTTGTTATTTGCAGTAACGTCTTTGTTGTTGTAATGAGGAAGGAGCCTCTCATGTCAGAGGGAATAAAACAGTTTTTGTTGTTTGCAGTAAATTCTTTGTTGTTGTAATGAGGAAGGAGCCTCTCATGTCAGAGGGGAAAAAACAGTGTTTGTTATTTGCAGTAACTTCTTTGTTGTTGTAATGAGGAAGGAGCCTCTCATGTCAGAGGGGAAAAAACAGTGTTTGTTATTTGCAGTAACGTCTTTGTTGTTGTAATGAGGAAGGAGCCTCTCATGTCAGAGGGAATAAAACAGTGTTTGTTATTTGCAGTAAATTCTTTGTTGTTGTAATGAGGAAGGAGCCTCTCATGTCAGAGGGGAAAAAACAGTGTTTGTTATTTGCAGTAACGTCTTTGTTGTTGTAATGAGGAAGGAGCCTCTCATGTCAGAGGGAATAAAACAGTGTTTGTTGTTTGCAGTAACTTCTTTGTTGCTGAAATGAGGAAGGAGCCTCTCATGTCAGAGGGAATAAAACAGTGTTTGTTATTTGCAGTAACTTCTTTGTTGTTGTAATGAGGAAGGAGCCTCTCATGTCAGAGGGAATAAAACAGTGTTTGTTATTTGCAGTAACTTCTTTGTTGTTGTAATGAGGAAGGAGCCTCTCATGTCAGAGGGGAAAAAACAGTGTTTGTTGTTTGCAGTAACTTCTTTGTTGTTGTAATGAGGAAGGAGCCTCTCATGTCAGAGGGAATAAAACAGTGTTTGTTATTTGCAGTAAATTCTTTGTTGTTGTAATGAGGAAGGAGCCTCTCATGTCAGAGGGAATAAAACAGTGTTTGTTGTTTGCAGTAACTTCGTTGTTGCTGAAATGAGGAAGGAGCCTCTCATGTCAGAGGGAATAAAACAGTGTTTGTTATTTGCAGTAACTTCTTTGTTGTTGTAATGAGGAAGGAGCCTCTCATGTCAGAGGGGAAAAAACAGTGTTTGTTATTTGCAGTAACTTCTTTGTTGTTGTAACGAGGAAGGAGCCTCTCATGTCAGAGGGAATAAAACAGTGTTTGTTGTTTGCAGTAACTTCTTTGTTGTTGTAATGAGGAAGGAGCCTCTCATGTCAGAGGGAATAAAACAGTGTTTGTTGTTTGCAGTAACTTCTTTGTTGTTGTAATGAGGAAGGAGCCTCTCATGTCAGAGGGAATAAAACAGTGTTTGTTGTTTGCAGTAACTTCTTTGTTGTTGTAATGAGGAAGGAGCCTCTCATGTCAGAGGGAATAAAACAGTGTTTGTTATTTGCAGTAACTTCTTTGTTGTTGTAATGAGGAAGGAGCCTCTCATGTCAGAGGGAATAAAACAGTGTTTGTTGTTTGCAGTAACTTCTTTGTTGTTGTAATGAGGAAGGAGCCTCTCATGTCAGAGGGAATAAAACAGTGTTTGTTGTTTGCAGTAACTTCTTTGTTGTTGTAATGAGGAAGGAGCCTCTCATGTCAGAGGGAATAAAACAGTGTTTGTTATTTGCAGTAACTTCTTTGTTGTTGTAATGAGGAAGGAGCCTCTCATGTCAGAGGGAATAAAACAGTGTTTGTTGTTTGCAGTAACTTCTTTGTTGTTGTAATGAGGAAGGAGCCTCTCATGTCAGAGGGAATAAAACAGTGTTTGTTGTTTGCAGTAACTTCTTTGTTGTTGTAATGAGGAAGGAGCCTCTCATGTCAGAGGGAATAAAACAGTGTTTGTTATTTGCAGTAACTTCTTTGTTGTTGTAATGAGGAAGGAGCCTCTCATGTCAGAGGGAATAAAACAGTGTTTGTTATTTGCAGTAACTTCTTTGTTGTTGTAATGAGGAAGGAGCCTCTCATGTCAGAGGGAATAAAACAGTGTTTGTTGTTTGCAGTAACTTCTTTGTTGTTGTAATGAGGAAGGAGCCTCTCATGTCAGAGGGAATAAAACAGTGTTTGTTATTTGCAGTAACTTCTTTGTTGTTGTAATGAGGAAGGAGCCTCTCATGTCAGAGGGAATAAAACAGTGTTTGTTATTTGCAGTAACTTCTTTGTTGTTCTAATGAGGAAGGAGCCTCTCATGTCAGAGGGGAAAAAACAGTGTTTGTTATATGCAGTAACTTCTTTGTTGTTGTAATGAGGAAGGAGCCTCTCATGTCAGAGGGAATAAAACAGTGTTTGTTGTTTGCAGTAACTTCTTTGTTGTTGTAATGAGGAAGGAGCCTCTCATGTCAGAGGGAATAAAACAGTGTTTGTTGTTTGCAGTAACTTCTTTGTTGTTGTAATGAGGAAGGAGCCTCTCATGTCAGAGGGAATAAAACAGTGTTTGTTATTTGCAGTAACTTCTTTGTTGTTGTAATGAGGAAGGAGCCTCTCATGTCAGAGGGAATAAAACAGTGTTTGTTGTTTGCAGTAACTTCTTTGTTGTTGTAAAACAAGGTTGCGCCGTCCCAACCTTCGTTCTCTCTCCCTCGCTACTCTCTCCTCTTCCATCCTATCATCTCTTCCCTCTGCTCAAACCTTCTCCAACCTATCTCCTGATTCTGCCTCCTCAACCCTCCTCTCCTCCCTTTCTGCATCCTTTTTACTCTCTATGTCCCCTATCTTCCCGGCCGGCTCGGTCCTCCCCTCCCGCTCCGTGGCTCGACGACTCATTGCGAGCTCACAGAACAGGGCTCCGGGCAGCCGAGCGGAAATGGAGGAAAACTCGCCTCCCTGCGGACCTGGCATCCTTTCACTCCCTCCTCTCTACATTTTCCTCCTCTGTCTCTGCTGCTAAAGCCACTTTCTACCACTCTAAATTCCAAGCATCTGCCTCTAACCCTAGGAAGCTCTTTGCCACCTTCCCTCCCTCCTGAATCCTCCTCCCCTCCCCCTCCTCCCTCTCTGCAGATGACTTCGTCAACCATTTTGAAAAGAAGGTCGACGACATCCGATCCTCGTTTGCTAAGTCAAACGACACCGCTGGTTCTGCTCACACTGCCCTACCCTGTGCTCTGACCTCTTTCTCCCCTCTCTCTCCAGATGAAATCTCGCGTCTTGTGACGGCCGGCCGCCCAACAACCTGCCCGCTCGACCCTATCCCCTCCTCTCTTCTCCAGACCATTTCCGGAGACCTTCTCCCTTACCTCACCTCGCTCATCAACTCATCCCTGACCGCTGGCTACGTCCCTTCCGTCTTCAAGAGAGCGAGAGTTGCACCCCTTCTGAAAAAACCTACACTCGATCCCTCCGATGTCAACAACTACAGACCAGTATCCCTTCTTTCTTTTCTCTCCAAAACTCTTGAACGTGTCGTCCTTGGCCAGCTCTCCCGCTATCTCTCTCAGAATGACCTTCTTGATCCAAATCAGTCAGGTTTCAAGACTAGTCATTCAACTGAGACTGCTCTTCTCTGTATCACGGAGGCGCTCCGCACTGCTAAAGCGAACTCTCTCTCCTCTGCTCTCATCCTTCTAGACCTATCGGCTGCCTTCGATACTGTGAACCATCAGATCCTTCTCTCCACCCTCTCCGAGTTGGGCATCTCCGGCGCGGCCCACGCTTGGATTGCGTCCTACCTGACAGGTCGCTCCTACCAGGTGGCGTGGCGAGAATCTGTCTCCTCACCACGCGCTCTCACCACTGGTGTCCCCAGGGCTCTGTTCTAGGCCCTCTCCTATTCTCGCTATACACCAAGTCACTTGGCTCTGTCATAACCTCACATGGTCTCTCCTATCATTGCTATGCAGACGACACACAATTAATCTTCTCCTTTCCCCTTATGATGACCAGGTGGTGAATCGCATCTCTGCATGTCTGGCAGACATATCAGTGTGGATGACGGATCACCACCTCAAGCTGAACCTCGGCAAGACGGAGCTGCTCTTCCTCCCGGGGAAGGACTGCCCGTTCCATGATCTCGCCATCACGGTTGACAACTCCATTGTGTCCTCCTCCCAGAGCGCTAAGAACCTTGGCGTGATCCTGGACAACACCCTGTCGTTCTCAACTAACATCAAGGCGGTGGCCCGTTCCTGTAGGTTCATGCTCTACAACATCCGCAGAGTACGACCCTGCCTCACACAGGAAGCGGCGCAGGTCCTAATCCAGGCATTTGTCATCTCCCGTCTGGATTACTGCAACTCGCTGTTGGCTGGGCTCCCTGCCTGTGCCATTAAACCCCTACAACTCATCCAGAACGCCGCAGCCCGTCTGGTGTTCAACCTTCCCAAGTTCTCTCACGTCACCCCGCTCCTCCGCTCTCTCCACTGGCTTCCAGTTGAAGCTCGCATCCGCTACAAGACCATGGTGCTTGCCTACGGAGCTGTGAGGGGAACGGCACCTCAGTACCTCCAGGCTCTGATCAGGCCCTACACCCAAACAAGGGCACTGCGTTCATCCACCTCTGGCCTGCTCGCCTCCCTACCACTGAGGAAGTACAGTTCCCGCTCAGCCCAGTCAAAACTGTTCGCTGCTCTGGCTCCCCAATGGTGGAACACACTCCCTCACGACGCCAGGACAGCGGAGTCAATCACCACCTTCCGGAGACACCTGAAACCCCACCTCTTTAAGGAATACCTAGGATAGGATAAAGTAATCCTTCTCACCCCCCTTAAAAGATTTAGATGCACTATTGTAAAGTGGCTGTTCCACTGGATGTCACAATTTGTAAGTCGCTCTGGATAAGAGCGTCTGCTAAATGACTTAAATGTAAAAATGTAAATGTTGTAATATCCCAAACGGACGTGGCGTTTTCACAATGAAGGATTCCAGCTTTAAGGACAATGGGCAATACATGTAGTGAGCTGGGGAGAGTGACAAGAGGAATTTCCCCCCAAGGAATGTTCTACAGTAGGGCATCCTTTAGGGAAATCCAGTAGGCCTATACAGTGATCTGTAAAGAACTTGAGTCCACCACCATGATCTGGTATAAGACCACGCTGTCACGCAAAGTGTCACAAGACAGTGAGCACTGTCAATCAGAGCCACCTATTATGACCGTGTTCCCAGCACATCTCCCCATTACATTGAGTGAACATAAATCAATGCTAAAGACTCCCTTCAATCAATACTGGCTGTCTTGAAATAAGTAAAGACCAATACTAGACTGGTGGCTCAAATCCATATGGTCGACTCTGTTCTCACAAACACAGAAACATTCAAACACTACCATAAACAACCCACACCATGAATGCATATGCTCCCATGCACTCAGCTATCTACTTTCATTTCTCGTCTTCTCCCCCTGTATACACTAATGTAGCCATACACTCAGAGAGAGAGATAGAAAGACAGAGAGAGCTTATTCCCCCCTCTCCCAACACAGACGAGGCGAGGAGCAGCAGATATTTATTGGGTAGCATTAGAGGCCCAGTGACCCCTCCCATGTCCTGTGCTCTCTATTGAAGAGTGCTAAACACACTCATATTTCATCCCCTGGGACCATGGGACCCGGGACCGAGAGAGACAGAGAGGTGGGGGAGGGAGAGAGAGAGAGGAGGAGAGAGAGAAAGGGGGGGAAGAGAGAGAGAGATAGAGAGAGACCAAGTTGAGTAAACCAAATGAATAATTCAATCTGGTGCTTCAAGAGTAGTCCAATTCATGCATCTTATCTTAAACAGAGTAAGTGATGTAATTGCAAAAATGTATCTCCAAAAATGGATTTTGCCCACCTCAGCATGGCAGTGTGCGAGGCAGGAGAGCTGCAGCAGCAGTGGGATGGGAGAGTGGGCCTGGAGATAAGCGGAGAAAATGTGCTAAATGAGAAATGGACATGCTTTCGATAAACTTCACTCTGTTTCTCACTCCTACCTTTTTCTCTTTCCTCTCTCTCTCTTTCTTTCTCTCCCTCCACATTCCCTTTTCTCTTTCCTCTCCCTCTCTCTTTCTTTCTCTCCCTCCACATTCCCTTTTCTCTTTCCTCTCCCTCTCTCTTTCTTTCTCTCCCTCCACATTCCCTTTTCTCTTTCCTCTCCCTCTCTCTTTCTTTCTCTCCCTCCACATTCCTTTTTCTCTTTCCTCTCTCTCTCTTTCTTTCTCTCCCTCCACATTCCTTTTTCTCTTTCCATTCCCTCTCTCTTTCTCTCCCTCCACATTCCTTTTTCTCTTTCCATTCCCTCTCTCTTTCTCTCCCTCCACATTCCTTTTTCTCTTTCCATTCCCTCTCTCTTTCTCTCCCTCCACATTCCTTTTTCTCTTTCCTCTCCCTCTCTCTATATGTTCTCTCTCACCTCTCTCTGTCTCTCTCTCAGATTAAAAGGTTTTTCATTAGGAAGCCAGGACAGATCGCCTGGTGCATTCAGATCAAGGACAGAAATAGCAAAACACAATATCAGAAATTCCCAGCACAAACAGCCAGTTGAAATGACTAATGACCAATATGGCCACCTCATTTCTGTCTAGTTCTTTATTTTACATACGGTACAGTTCCGTTTCTCTCTCTCTCTCTGTAATTATTTTTCTCTCTCTGCCCCCCCCTCTCCCCCTTTCTCCTTTTGTACATTGAGTGCATGATTTCAAGCCCACTATATGAAGAGTTTTATTCCAAAACGCTATATATTAATTTTCAGAAACGTTGGTAAATTAGATTTTATTGTTTAAAGAAATGATGAAAGAGATTGTTGTGTTTTCTCACTATCTAATCATGGCATGAGGTTGTCAATGACAGACATGTACTGCTATAGGTTTTACACAGTCACATGTAACAAATAACTACATTGTATTCAAAGAAATGTACAAATTATACATTTGTGACATCAATATTTTTTTTAATGTATTCAATACAGTAATATGTAAAACATTTACATTTGACACTTTAGTCATTTATCAGATTATCCAGAGAGACTTACAGTGAGTGCATTCATCTTAAGATAACTCATTTAAATATACAGGGTACAAAAAATACATTCCAGCTAAACAACAGATATATAGCATTTTGCAATAAAACACATTTTCATACACATCTAAAATATTTAAATGAAAAATCTGAGAACAGTAATATTTTACACACACAAATCAAGGAACCCATAGGGAATAATTTCTGATGAAAAAATGAATGTGAAAAATGCGTGGATAATAAAGTCTTCGTATATACGTTGACCCAGCCCTTCACCCTCCACCCACTCCAGCTCTCTGGTCTTTCTCTGGCAGTAGGCCGTCTTTGCATTCCAGAGCCATAGGACCTGGACCTCATCCAACTGATCTCATGGTGCCAGAGATGACAAGGTCACGGTGGTCAGATAATGACCCTAACCAGAAAAACAAGAGCAGCATAGACTGTTGTTTCGCACAGGCCAGGGCAGGCTCTGAGAGACTGTGATGGCTGAAGAGATGGATGAGTGATCTACTTAATACGGGCCAGGGCAGGCTCTGAGAGACTGTGATGGCTGAAGAGATGGATGAGTGATCTACTTAATACAGGCCAGGGCAAGCTCTGAGAGACTATGATGGCTGAAGAGATGGATGAGTGATCTACTTAATACAGGCCAGGGCAGGCTCTGAGAGACTGTGATGGATGAGTGATCTACATAATAGAGGCCAGGGCAGGCTCTGAGAGACTGTGATGGCTGAAGAGATGGATGAGTGATCTACTTAATACGGGCCAGGGCAGGCTCTGAGAGACTGTGATGGCTGAAGAGATGGATGAGTGATCTACTTAATACGGGCCAGGGCAGGCTCTGAGAGACTGTGATGGCTGAAGAGATGGATGAGTGATCTACTTAATACGGGCCAGGGCAGGCTCTGAGAGACTGTGATGGCTGAAGAGATGGATGAGTGATCTACGTAATACAGGCCAGGGCAGGCTCTGAGAGACTATGATGGCTGAAGAGATGGATGAGTGATCTACTTAATACAGGCCAGGGCAAGCTCTGAGAGACTATGATGGCTGAAGAGATGGATGAGTGATCTACTTAATACAGGCCAGGGCAGGCTCTGAGAGACTGTGATGGATGAGTGATCTACATAATACAGGCCAGGGCAGGCTCTGAGAGACTGTAATGGCTGAAGAGATGGATGAGTGATCTACTTAATACAGGCCAGGGCAGGCTCTGAGAGACTATGATGGCTGAAGAGATGGATGAGTGATCTACTCAATACAGGCCAGGGCAGGCTCTGAGAGACTGTGATGGCTGAAGAGATGGATGAGTGATCTACTCAATACAGGCCAGGGCAAGCTCTGAGAGACTGTGATGGCTGAAGAGATGGATGAGTGATCTACTTAATACAGGCCAGGGCAGGCTCTGAGAGACTATGATGGCTGAAGAGATGGATGAGTGATCTACTTAATACATGCCAGGGCAGGCTCTGAGAGACTATGATGGCTGAAGAGATGGATGAGTGATCTACTTAATACAGGCCAGGGCAGGCTCTGAGAGACTGTGATGGCTGAAGAGATGGATGAGTGATCTACTTAATACGGGCCAGGGCAGGCTCTGAGAGACTGTGATGGCTGAAGAGATGGATGAGTGATCTACGTAATACAGGCCAGGGCAGGCTCTGAGAGACTATGATGGCTGAAGAGATGGATGAGTGATCTACTTAATACAGGCCAGGGCAAGCTCTGAGAGACTATGATGGCTGAAGAGATGGATGAGTGATCTACTTAATACAGGCCAGGGCAGGCTCTGAGAGACTGTGATGGATGAGTGATCTACATAATACAGGCCAGGGCAGGCTCTGAGAGACTGTAATGGCTGAAGAGATGGATGAGTGATCTTCTTAATACAGGCCAGGGCAGGCTCTGAGAGACTATGATGGCTGAAGAGATGGATGAGTGATCTACTCAATACAGGCCAGGGCAGGCTCTGAGAGACTGTGATGGCTGAAGAGATGGATGAGTGATCTACACAATACAGGCCAGGGCAAGCTCTGAGAGACTGTGATGGCTGAAGAGATGGATGAGTGATCTACTTAATACAGGCCAGGGCAGGCTCTGAGAGACTATGATGGCTGAAGAGATGGATGAGTGATCTACTTAATACAGGCCAGGGCAGGCTCTGAGAGACTATGATGGCTGAAGAGATGGATGAGTGATCTACTTAATACAGGCCAGGGCAGGCTCTGAGAGACTGTGATGGATGAGTGATCTACATAATACAGGCCAGGGCAGGCTCTGAGAGACTGCGATGGCTGAAGAGATGGATGAGTGATCTTCTTAATACAGACCAGGGCAGGCTCTGAGAGACTGTGATGGCTGAAGAGATGGATGAGTGATCTTCTTAATACAGGCCAGGGCTGGCTCTGAGAGACTATGATGGCTGAAGAGATGAATGAGTGATCTACTTAATACAGGCCAGGGCAGGCTCTGAGAGACTATGATGGCTGAAGAGATGGATGAGTGATCTTCTTAATACAGGCCAGGGCAGGCTCTGAGAGACTATGATGGCTGAAGAGATGGATGAGTGATCTACTCAATACAGGCCAGGGCAGGCTCTGAGAGACTATGATGGCTGAAGAGATGGATGAGTGATCTACTTAATACAGGCCAGGGCAAGCTCTGAGAGACTGTGATGGCTGAAGAGATGGATGAGTGATCTACTTAATACAGACCAGGGCAGGCTCTGAGAGACTGAGATGGCTGAAGAGATGGATGAGTGATCTACATAATACAGGCCAGGGCAGGCTCTGAGAGACTATGATGGCTGAAGATATGGATGAGTGATCTACTTAATACAGGCCAGGGCAGGCTCTGAGAGACTGTGATGGCTGAAGAGATGGATGAGTGATCTACTTAATACAGGCCAGGGCAAGCTCTGAGAGACTGTGATGGCTGAAGAGATGGATGAGTGATCTACTTAATACAGACCAGGGCAGGCTCTGAGAGACTGTGATGGCTGAAGAGATGGATGAGTGATCTACTCAATACAGGCCAGGGCAGGCTCTGAGAGACTGTGATGGCTGAAGAGATGGATGAGTGATCTACTTAATACAGGCCAGGGCAAGCTCTGAGAGACTGTGATGGCTGAAGAGATGGATGAGTGATCTTCTTAATACAGGCCAGGGCAAGCTCTGAGAGACTGTGATGGCTGAAGATATGGATGAGTGATCTACTTAATACAGGCCAGGGCAAGCTCTGAGAGACTGTGATGGCTGAAGAGATGGATGAGTGATCTTCTTAATACAAGCCAGGGCAAGCTCTGAGAGACTGTGATGGCTGAAGATATGGATGAGTGATCTACTTAATACAGGCCAGGGCAGGCTCTGAGAGACTGTGATGGCTGAAGAGATGGATGAGTGATCTACTTAATACAGACCAGGGCAGGCTCTGAGAGACTATGATGGCTGAAGAGATGGATGAGTGATCTACTTAATACAGGCCAGGGCAAGCTCTGAGAGACTGTGATGGCTGAAGAGATGGATGAGTGATCTTCTTAATACAAGCCAGGGCAAGCTCTGAGAGACTGTGATGGCTGAAGATATGGATGAGTGATCTACTTAATACAGGCCAGGGCAGGCTCTGAGAGACTGTGATGGCTGAAGAGATGGATGAGTGATCTACTTAATACAGGCCAGGGCAGGCTCTGAGAGACTATGATGGCTGAAGAGATGGATGAGTGATCTACTTAATACAGGCCAGGGCAAGCTCTGAGAGACTGTGATGGCTGAAGAGATGGATGAGTGATCTTCTTAATACAGGCCAGGGCAGGCTCTGAGAGACTGTGATGGCTGAAGAGATGGATGAGTGATCTACTTAATACAGGCCAGGGCAGGCTCTGAGAGACTGTGATGGCTGAAGAGATGGATGAGTGATCTACTTAATACAGACAGGCAGACAGGCAGACAGGCCAGGGCAGGCTCTGAGAGACTGTGATGGCTGAAGAGATGGATGAGTGATCTACTTAATACAGACAGGCAGAAAGGCAGACAGGCCAGGGCAGGCTCTGAGAGACTGTGATGGCTGAAGAGATGGATGAGTGATCTACTTAATACAGACAGGCAGACAGGCAGACAGGCAGACAGGCAGAGAGAGAGAGAGATCGGCAAGTAGCGGTTAGAATTTATTCTTAACTGGCTTGCCTAGTTAAATAAAGAAATTCAACATCAATAAAACACCAGTAACTGAAAGGTTGCTAGTTTGAATCTTCTGATAATGGCAGATCCTGGCCGCAGGACCCCACTCTACACGGATTGGGATACGCTTTCAAGTCACACGTGTATTAATACACACTTGAAATAGGACAAATATAAGCACCCACCATTATTATTATTATTACAGACAGCATACAGAGAGACAGAGACTGGCAGGAGGCACTGGAAGGCCGAGACACACAGAGCCACTCCCTCATTTCATTACTGGGTCCTTCCTCAGCCCTGCTGGGACCATACGCCACAGAGAAGAACACAGGGAGAGACAGGAAGACTGATCCTGAACCAGCACAGGTAGTTCCTATAAAATACAGTCCAATACACTGCCTCCCTATATGAAATACAGCAACGAAAAATATGCTGCAGGTTAGAAAAGAGAGGGAATCTTTCTGAGGTTTAATTCTGCATTCTGAGGAAATTAATTCCCAGGGTGTCATGGAAACGGAGGCTCACTGTACTGCAGCGGGAATACAAAGGCTATGTGCATAAGCAAGAGGTGGCACAAAAAACTCACTCCAACCCGTCTGCAAAACTCTAGATAGATAACGCTGGATTGATGCATTCAACTGATTTGTTACAAGGTCAGAATTATTCTGTTTTACAGGAAATATTGGAAATATGTTGTTATTGACAGTTTTCAAAAAGTGAGATTGCATTTAATCGTGTTTATGCGTTCTTTTGGGATGAGTGATACTGCTGATCATACATTTATAGAAACATGTTTCCCTTTCCTCTCATTTTCTTCCCTTTTTCTCACCATCCTCTTTCCTCTCTCTACTGTAGCTCCCTCTTTCCTCTCTCTACTGTAGCTCCCTCTTTCCTCTCTACTGTAGCTCCCTCTTTCCTCTCTCTACTGTAGCTCCCTCTTTCCTCTCTACTGTAGCTCCCTCTTTCCTCTCTCTACTGCAGCTCCCTCTTTCCTCTCTCTACTGTAGCTCCCTCTTTCCTCTCTCTACTGCAGCTCCCTCTTTCCTCTCTCTACTGTAGCTCCCTCTTTCCTCTCTCTACCGCAGCTCCCTCTTTCCTCTCTCTACTGTAGCTCCCTCTTTCCTCTCTCTACTGTAGCTCCCTCTTTCCTCTCTCTACTGCAGCTCCCTCTTTCCTCTCTCTACTGTAGCTCCCTCTTTCCTCTCTCTTGTGCAGCTACCTCTTTCCTCTCTCTACTGCAGCTACCTCTTTCCTCTCTCTACTGCAGCTCCCTCTTTCCTCTCTCTCTGCTGCAACTCCCTCTTTCCTCTCTCTACTGTAGCTCCCTCTTTCCTCTCTCTACTGCAGCTCCATCTTTCCTCTCTCTACTGCAGCTCCCTCTTTCCTCTCTCTACTGCAGCTCCCTCTTTCCTCTCTCTAATGCAGCTCCCTCTTTCCTCTCTCTACTGCAGCTCCCTCTTTCCTCTCTCTACTGTAGCTCCCTCTTTCCTCTCTCTACTGCAGCTCCCTCTCTCCTCTCTCTACTGCAGCTCCCTCTTTCCTCTCTCTACTGCAGCTCCCTCTTTCCTCTCTCTCTTCTGCAGCTCCCTCTTTCCTCTCTCTACTGTAGCTCCCTCTTTCCTCTCTCTACTGCAGCTCCATCTTTCCTCTCTCTACTGCAGCTCCCTCTTTCCTCTCTCTACTGCAGCTCCCTCTTTCCTCTCTCTACTGCAGCTCCCTCTTTCCTCTCTCTACTGCAGCTCCCTCTTTCCTCTCTCTACTGTAGCTCCCTCTTTCCTCTCTCTACTGCAGCTCCCTCTCTCCTCTCTCTACTGCAGCTCCCTCTTTCCTCTCTCTACTGCAGCTCCCTCTTTCCTCTCTCTACTGCAGCTCCCTCTTTCCTCTCTCTACTGTAGCTCCCTCTTTCCTCTCTCTTGTGCAGCTACCTCTTTCCTCTCTCTACTGCAGCTCCCTCTTTCCCCTCTCTACTGTAGCTCCCTATTTCCTCTCTCTACTGCAGCTCCCTCTTTCCTCTCTCTACTGTAGCTCCATCTTTCCTCTCTCTACTGCAGCTCCCTCTTTCCTCTCTCTACTGCAGCTCCCTCTTTCCTCTCTCTACTGTAGCTCCCTCTTTCCTCTCTCTACTGCAGCTCCCTCTTTCCTCTCTCTACTGTAGCTCCCTCTTTCCTCTCTCTTGTGCAGCTACCTCTTTCCTCTCTCTACTGCAGCTACCTCTTTCCTCTCTCTACTGCAGCTCCCTCTTCCCTCTCTCTACTGCAGCTCCCTCTTTCCTCTCTCTACTGCAGCTCCCTCTTTCCTCTCTCTACTGTAGCTCCCTCTTTCCTCTCTCTACTGTAGCTCCATCTTTCCTCTCTAATGTAGCTCCCTCTTTCCTCTCGACTGTAGCTCCCTCTTTCCTCTCTCTACTGCAGCTCCCTCTTTCCTCTCTCTACTGAAGCTCCCTCTTTCCTCTCTACTGTAGCTCCCTCTTTCCTCTCTCTTGTGCAGCTACCTCTTTCCTCTCTCTACTGTAGCTCCCTCTTTCCTCTCTCCTGTGCAGCTACCTCTTTCCTCTCTCTACTGCAGCTCCCTCTTTCCCCTCTCTACTGTAGCTCCCTCTTTCCTCTCTCTACTGCAGCTCCCTCTTTCCTCTCTCTACTGTAGCTCCATCTTTCCTCTCTCTACTGCAGCTCCCTCTTTCCTCTCTCTACTGCAGCTCCCTCTTTCCTCTCTCTACTGTAGCTCCCTCTTTCCTCTCTCTACTGCAGCTCCCTCTTTCCTCTCTCTACTGTAGCTCCCTCTTTCCTCTCTCTTGTGCACCTACCTCTTTCCTCTCTCTACTGCAGCTACCTCTTTCCTCTCTCTACTGCAGCTCCCTCTTTCCTCTCTCTACTGCAGCTCCCTCTTTCCTCTCTCTACTGCAGCTCCCTCTTTCCTCTCTCTACTGTAGCTCCCTCTTTCCTCTCTCTACTGTAGCTCCATCTTTCCTCTCTAATGTAGCTCCCTCTTTCCTCTCGACTGTAGCTCCCTCTTTCCTCTCTCTACTGCAGCTCCCTCTTTCCTCTCTCTACTGAAGCTCCCTCTTTCCTCTCTACTGTAGCTCCTTCTTTCCTCTCTCTACTGCAGCTCCCTCTTTCCTCTCTCTACTGTAGCTCCCTCTTTCCTCTCTCTACTGCAGCTCCCTCTTTCCTCTCTCTACTGCAGCTCCCTCTCTCCTCTCTCTTGTGCAGCTACCTCTTTCCTCTCTCTACTGCAACTCCCTCTTTCCTCTCTCTACTGCAGCTCATCCTTTCCTCTCTCTACTGTAGCTCCCTCTTTCCTCTCTCTACTGCAGCTCCCTCTTTCCTCTCTCTACTGCAGCTCCCTCTCTCCTCTCTCTTGTACAGCTACCTCTTTCCTCTCTCTACTGCAACTCCCTCTTTCCTCTCTCTACTGCAGCTCATCCTTTCCTCTCTCTACTCTAGCTCCATCTTTCCTCTCTACTGTAGCTCCCTCTTTCCTCTAGACTGTAGCTCCCTCTTTCCTCTCTCTACTGCAGCTCCCTCTTTCCTCTCTCTACTGTAGCTCCCTCTTTCCTCTCTACTGTAGCTCCCTCTTTCCTCTCTCTACTGCAGCTCCCTCTTTCCTCTCTCTACTGTAGCTCCCTCTTTCCTCTCTCTTGTGCAGCTACCTCTTTCCTCTCTCTACTGCAGCTCCCTCTTTCCTCTCTCTACTGCAGCTCCCTCTTTCCCCTCTCTACTGTAGCTCCCTCTATACTCTCTCTACTGCAGCTCCCTCTTTCCTCTCTCTACTGTAGCTCCATCTTTCCTCTCTCTACTGCAGCTCCCTCTTTCCTCTCTCTACTGCAGCTCCCTCTTTCCTCTCTCTACTGTAGCTCCCTCTCTCCTCTCTCTTGTGCAGCTACCTCTTTCCTCTCTCTACTGCAACTCCCTCTTTCCTCTCTCTACTGCAGCTCATCCTTTCCTCTCTCTACTGTAGCTCCCTCTTTCCTCTCTCTACTGCAGCTCCCTCTTTCCTCTCTCTACTGCAGCTCCATCTTTCCTCTCTACTGTAGCTCCCTCTTTCCTCTCTCTACTGCAGCTCCCTCTTTCCTCTCTCTACTGTAGCTCCCTCTTTCCTCTCTCTACTGCAGCTCCCTCTTTCCTCTCTCTACTGTAGCTCCCTCTTTCCTCTCTCTTGTGCAGCTACCTCTTTCCTCTCTCTACTGCAGCTCCCTCTTTCCCCTCTCTACTGTAGCTCCCTCTTTCCTCTCTCTACTGCAGCTCCCTCTTTCCTCTCTCTACTGTAGCTCCCTCTTTCCCCTCTCTACTGCAGCTCCCTCTTTCCTCTCTCTACTGTAGCTCCCTCTTTCCTCTCTCTTGTGCAGCTACCTCTTTCCTCTCTCTACTGCAGCTCCCTCTTTCCTCTCTCTACTGCAGCTCCCTCTTTCCCCTCTCTACTGTAGCTCCCTCTTTCCTCTCTCTACTGCAGCTCCCTCTTTCCTCTCTCTACTGTAGCTCCCTCTTTACTCTCTCTACTGCAGCTCCATCTTTCCTCTCTACTGTAGCTCCCTCTTTCCTCTCTCTACTGCAGCTCCCTCTTTCCTCTCTCTACTGTAGCTCCCTCTTTCCTCTCTCTTGTGCAGCTACCTCTTTCCTCTCTCTACTGCAGCTACCTCTTTCCTCTCTCTACTGTAGCTCCCTCTTTCCTCTCTCTACTGCAGCTCCCTCTTTCCTCTCTCTACTGTAGCTCCCTCTTTCCTCTCTCTACTGTAGCTCCCTCTTTCCTCTCTCTACTGTAGCTCCCTCTTTCCTCTCTCTACTGCAGCTCCATCTTTCCTCTCTACTGTAGCTCCATCTTTCCTCTCTACTGCAGCTCCCTCTTTCCTCTCTCTCTACTGTAGCTCCCTCTTTCCTCTCTCTTGTGCAGCTACCTCTTTCCTCTCTCTACTGCAGCTCCCTCTTTCCTCTCTCTACTGCAGCTCCCTCTTTCCCCTCTCTACTGTAGCTCCCTCTTTCCTCTCTCTACTGCAGCTCCCTCTTTCCTCTCTCTACTGTAGCTCCCTCTTTACTCTCTCTACTGCAGCTCCATCTTTCCTCTCGACTGTAGCTCCCTCTTTCCTCTCTCTACTGCAGCTCCCTCTTTCCTCTCTCTACTGCAGCTCCCTCTTTCCTCTCTCTACTGCAGCTCCCTCTTTCCTCTCTCTACTGTAGCTCCCTCTTTCCTCTCTCTACTGTAGCTCCCTCTTTCCTCTCTCTACTGTAGCTCCCTATTTCCTCTCTCTACTGCAGCTACCTCTTTCCTCTCTCTACTGCAGGTCCCTCTTTCCTCTCTCTACTGCAGCTCCCTCTCTCCTCTCTCTACTGCAGCTCCCTCTCTCCTCTCTCTACTGCAGCTCCCTCTTTCCTCTCTCTACTGTAGCTCCCTCTTTCCTCTCTCTACTGTAGCTCCATCTTTCCTCTCTAATGTAGCTCCCTCTTTCCTCTCGACTGTAGCTCCCTCTTTCCTCTCTCTACTGCAGCTCCCTCTTTCCTCTCTCTACTGAATCTCCCTCTTTCCTCTCTACTGTAGCTCCCTCTTTCCTCTCTCTTGTGCAGCTACCTCTTTCCTCTCTCTACTGTAGCTCCCTCTTTCCTCTCTCTTGTGCAGCTACCTCTTTCCTCTCTCTACTGCAGCTCCCTCTTTCCCCTCTCTACTGTAGCTCCCTCTTTCCTCTCTCTACTGCAGCTCCCTCTTTCCTCTCTCTACTGTAGCTCCATCTTTCCTCTCTCTACTGCAGCTCCCTCTTTCCTCTCTCTACTGCAGCTCCCTCTTTCCTCTCTCTACTGTAGCTCCCTCTTTCCTCTCTCTACTGCAGCTCCCTCTTTCCTCTCTCTACTGTAGCTCCCTCTTTCCTCTCTCTTGTGCAGCTACCTCTTTCCTCTCTCTACTGCAGCTACCTCTTTCCTCTCTCTACTGCAGCTCCCTCTTTCCTCTCTCTACTGCAGCTCCCTCTTTCCTCTCTCTACTGCAGCTCCCTCTTTCCTCTCTCTACTGTAGCTCCCTCTTTCCTCTCTCTACTGTAGCTCCATCTTTCCTCTCTAATGTAGCTCCCTCTTTCCTCTCGACTGTAGCTCCCTCTTTCCTCTCTCTACTGCAGCTCCTCTTTCCTCTCTCTACTGAAGCTCCCTCTTTCCTCTCTACTGTAGCTCCCTCTTTCCTCTCTCTACTGCAGCTCCCTCTTTCCTCTCTCTACTGTAGCTCCCTCTTTCCTCTCTCTACTGCAGCTCCTCTTTCCTCTCTCTACTGCAGCTCCCTCTCTCCTCTCTCTTGTGCAGCTACCTCTTTCCTCTCTCTACTGCAACTCCCTCTTTCCTCTCTCTACTGCAGCTCATCCTTTCCTCTCTCTACTGTAGCTCCCTCTTTCCTCTCTCTACTGTAGCTCCCTCTTTCCTCTCTCTACTGTAGCTCCATCTTTCCTCTCTAATGTAGCTCCCTCTTTCCTCTCGACTGTAGCTCCCTCTTTCCTCTCTCTACTGCAGCTCCCTCTTTCCTCTCTCTACTGAAGCTCCCTCTTTCCTCTCTACTGTAGCTCCCTCTTTCCTCTCTCTACTGCAGCTCCCTCTTTCCTCTCTCTACTGTAGCTCCCTCTTTCCTCTCTCTACTGCAGCTCCCTCTTTCCTCTCTCTACTGCAGCTCCCTCTCTCCTCTCTCTTGTGCAGCTACCTCTTTCCTCTCTCTACTGCAACTCCCTCTTTCCTCTCTCTACTGCAGCTCATCCTTTCCTCTC
Source organism: Oncorhynchus keta (assembly GCF_023373465.1). Taxonomy (NCBI): domain Eukaryota; kingdom Metazoa; phylum Chordata; class Actinopteri; order Salmoniformes; family Salmonidae; genus Oncorhynchus; species Oncorhynchus keta. The sequence goes on from NC_068432.1 coordinate 35,783,986, forward strand.
TCTACTGTAGCTCCCTCTTTCCTCTCTCTACTGCAGCTCCCTCTTTCCTCTCTCTACTGTAGCTCCATCTTTCCTCTCTACTGTAGCTCCCTCTTTCCTCTAGACTGTAGCTCCCTCTTTCCTCTCTCTACTGCAGCTCCCTCTTTCCTCTCTCTACTGTAGCTCCCTCTTTCCTCTCTACTGTAGCTCCCTCTTTCCTCTCTCTACTGCAGCTCCCTCTTTCCTCTCTCTACTGTAGCTCCCTCTTTCCTCTCTCTACTGTAGCTCCCTCTTTCCTCTCTCTACTGTAGCTCCCTCTTTCCTCTCTCTACTGCAGCTCCATCTTTCCTCTCTACTGTAGCTCCATCTTTCCTCTCTACTGCAGCTCCCTCTTTCCTCTCTCTCTACTGTAGCTCCCTCTTTCCTCTCTCTTGTGCAGCTACCTCTTTCCTCTCTCTACTGCAGCTCCCTCTTTCCTCTCTCTACTGCAGCTCCCTCTTTCCCCTCTCTACTGTAGCTCCCTCTTTCCTCTCTCTACTGCAGCTCCCTCTTTCCTCTCTCTACTGTAGCTCCCTCTTTACTCTCTCTACTGCAGCTCCATCTTTCCTCTCTACTGTAGCTCCCTCTTTCCTCTCTCTACTGCAGCTCCCTCTTTCCTCTCTACTGTAGCTCCATCTTTCCTCTAGACTGTAGCTCCCTCTTTCCTCTCTCTACTGCAGCTCCCTCTTTCCTCTCTCTACTGCAGCTCCCTCTTTCCTCTCTACTTTAGCTCCCTCTTTCCTCTCTCTACTGCAGCTCCCTCTTTCCTCTCTCTACTGTAGCTCCCTCTTTCCTCTCTCTTGTGCAGCTACCTCTTTCCTCTCTCTACTGCAGCTACCTCTTTCCTCTCTCTACTGTAGCTCCCTCTTTCCTCTCTCTACTGCAGCTCCCTCTTTCCTCTCTCTACTGCAGCTCCCTCTTTCCTCTCTCTACTGTAGCTCCCTCTTTCCTCTCTCTACTGTAGCTCCCTCTTTCCTCTCTCTACTGTAGCTTCCTCTTTCCTCTCTCTACTGCAGCTCCATCTTTCCTCTCTACTGTAGCTCCATCTTTCCTCTCGACTGTAGCTCCCTCTTTCCTCTCGACTGTAGCTCTCTCTTTCCTCTCTCTACTGCAGCTCCCTCTTTCCTCTCTCTACTGTAGCTTCCTCTTTCCTCTCTACTGTAGCTCCCTCTTTCCTCTCTCTACTGCAGCTCCCTCTTTCCTCTCTCTACTGTAGCTCCCTCTTTCCTCTCTCTTGTGCAGCTACCTCTTTCCTCTCTCTACTGCAGCTCCCTCTTTCCTCTCTCTACTGCAGCTCCCTCTTTCCCCTCTCTACAGTAGCTCCCTCTTTCCTCTCTCTACTGCAGCTCCCTCTTTCCTCTCTCTACTGTAGCTCCCTCTTTCCTCTCTCTACTGCAGCTCCCTCTTTCCTCTCTCTACTGTAGCTCCCTCTTTCCTCTCTCTACTGTAGCTCCCTCTTTCCTCTCTCTACTGTAGCTCCCTCTTTCCTCTCTCTACTGCAGCTCCATCTTTCCTCTCTACTGTAGCTCCATCTTTCCTCTCGACTGTAGCTCCCTCTTTCCTCTCAACTGTAGCTCCTCTTTCCTCTCTCTACTGCAGCTCCCTCTTTCCTCTCTCTACTGTAGCTTCCTCTTTCCTCTCTCTACTGTAGCTCCTCTTTCCTCTCTCTACTGCAGCTCCCTCTTTCCTCTCTCTACTGTAGCTCCCTCTTTCCTCTCTCTTGTGCAGCTACCTCTTTCCTCTCTCTACTGCAGCTCCCTCTTTCCTCTCTCTACTGCAGCTCCCTCTTTCCCCTCTCTCTACAGTAGCTCCCTCTTTCCTCTCTCTACTGCAGCTCCCTCTTTCCTCTCTCTACTGTAGCTCCCTCTTTCCTCTCTCTACTGTAGCTCCATCTTTCCTCTCTACTGCAGCTCCCTCTTTCCTCTCTCTACTGTAGTTCCCTCTTTCCTCTCTCTTGTGCAGCTACCTCTTTCCTCTCTCTACTGCAGCTACCTCTTTCCTCTCTCTACTGCAGCCCCCTCTTTCCTCTCTCTACTGCAGCTCCCTCTTTCCTCTCTCTACTGCAGCTCCCTCTTTCCTCTCTCTACTGTAGCTCCCTCTTTCCTCTCTCTACTGTAGCTCCCTCTTTCCTCTCTCTACTGCAGCTACCTCTTTCCTCTCTCTACTGCAGCTCCCTCTTTCCTCTCTCTACTGCAGCTCCCTCTTTCCTCTCTCTACTGCAGCTCCCTCTTTCCTCTCTCTACTGCAGCTCCCTCTTTCCTCTCTCTACTGCAGCTCCCTCTTTCCTCTCTCTACTGCAGCTCCCTCTCTCCTCTCTCTACTGCAGCTCCCTCTTTCCTCTCTCTACTGTAGCTCCCTCTTTCCTCTCTCTATTGTAGCTCCCTCTTTCCTCTCTCTACTGCAGCTCCTCTTTCCTCTCTCTACTGCAGCTCCCTCTTTCCTCTCTCTACTGTAGCTCCCTCTTTCCTCTCTCTACTGCAGCTCCCTCTTTCCTCTCTCTACTGTAGCTCCCTCTTTCCTCTCTCTACTGTAGCTCCCTCTTTCCTCTCTCTACTGTAGCTCCTCTTTTCCTCTCTACTGTAGCTCCATCTTTCTCTCTCTACTGTAGCTCCTCTTTCCTCTCTACTGCAGCTCCCTTTCCTCTCTCTACTGTAGCTCCCTCTTTCCTCTCTCTACTGCAGCTCCCTCTTTCCTCTCTCTACTGTAGCTCCCTCTTTCCTCTCTCTTGTGCAGCTCCTCTTTCCTCTCTCTACTGCAGCTCCTCTTTCCTCTCTCTACTGCAGCTCCCTCTTTCCTCCTCTACTGCAGCTCCCTCTTTCCTCTCTCTACTGCAGCTCCTCTTTCCTCTCTCTACTGTAGCTCCTCTTTCCTCTCTCTACTGTAGCTCCATCTTTCCTCTCTAATGTAGCTCCCTCTTTCCTCTCTCTCTACTGTAGCTCCCTCTTTCCTCTCTCTACTGCAGCTCCCTCTTTCCTCTCTCTACTGAGCTCCTCTTTCCTCTCTACTGTAGCTCCCTCTTTCCTCTCTACTGCAGCTCCCTTTTCCTCTCTCTACTGTAGCTCCCTCTTTCCTCTCTCTACTGCAGCTCCCTCTTTCCTCTCTCTACTGCAGCTCCCTCTTTCCTCTCTCTTGTGCAGCTCCTCTTTCCTCTCTCTACTGCAGCTCCCTCTTTCCTCTCTCTACTGTAGCTCCCTCTTTCCTCTCTACTGTAGCTCCCTCTTTCCTCTCTCTACTGCAGCTCCTCTTTCCTCTCTCTACTGTAGCTCCATCTTTCCTCTCTACTGTAGCTCCTCTTTCCTCTAGACTGTAGCTCCCTCTTTCCTCTCTCTACTGCAGCTCCCTCTTTCCTCTCTCTACTGTAGCTCCTCTTCCTCTCTACTGTAGCTCCTCTTTCCTCTCTCTACTGCAGCTCCCTCTTTCCTCTCTCTACTGTAGCTCCCTCTTTCCTCTCTCTACTGCAGCTCCCTCTTTCCTCTCTCTACTGTAGCTCCCTCTTTCCTCTCTCTACTGTAGCTCCATCTTTCCTCTCTACTGCAGCTCCTCTTTTTCCTCTCTCTACTGTAGCTCCCTCTTTCCTCTCTCTTGTGCAGCTACCTCTTTCCTCTCTCTACTGCAGCTCCCTCTTTCCTCTCTCTACTGCAGCTCCCTCTTTCCTCTCTCTACTGTAGCTCCCTCTTTCCTCTCTACTGCAGCTCCCTCTTTCCTCTCTCTACTGTAGCTCCCTCTTTACTTCTCTACTGCAGCTCCTCTTTCCTCTCTACTGTAGCTCCCTCTTTCCTCTCTCTACTGCAGCTCCTCTTTCCTCTCTCTACTGCAGCTCCCTCTTTCCTCTCTCTACTGTAGCTCCATCTTTCCTCTCTCTACTGTAGCTCCCTCTTTCCTCTCTCTACTGTAGCTCCTCTTTCCTCTCTCTACTGCAGCTACCTCTTTCCTCTCTCTACTGCAGGTCCCTCTTTCCTCTCTCTACTGCAGCTCCCTCTCTCCTCTCTCTACTGCAGCTCCCTCTCTCCTCTCTCTACTGCAGCTCCCTCTCTCCTCTCTCTACTGCAGCTCCCTCTTTCCTCTCTCTACTGCAGCTCCCTCTCTCCTCTCTCTACTGCAGCTCCCTCTCTCCTCTCTCTACTGTAGCTCCCTCTTGCCTCTCTCTACTGTAGCTCCCTCTTTCCTCTCTCTACTGTAGCTCCCTCTTTCCTCTCTCTACTGTAGCTCCCTCTTTCCTCTCTCTACTGCAGCTCCCTCTTTCCTCTCTCTACTGTAGCTCCCACTTTCCTCTCTCTACTATAGCTCCATCTTTCCTCTCTACTGTAGCTCCCTCTTTCCTCTAGACTGTAGCTCCCTCTTTCCTCTCTCTACTGCAGCTCACTCTTTCCTCTCTCTACTGTAGCTCCCTCTTTCCTCTCTACTTTAGCTCCCTCTTTCCTCTCTCTACTGCAGCTCCCTCTTTCCTCTCTCTACTGTAGCTCCCTCTTTCCTCTCTCTTGTGCAGCTACCTCTTTCCTCTCTCTACTGCAGCTCCCTCTTTCCTCTCTCTACTGCAGCTCCCTCTTTCCCCTCTCTACTGTAGCTCCCTCTTTCCTCTCTCTACTGCAGCTCCCTCTTTCCTCTCTCTACTGTAGCTCCCTCTTTACTCTCTCTACTGTAGCTCCATATTTCCTCTCTACTGTAGCTCCCTCTTTCCTCTCTCTACTGCAGCTCCCTCTTTCCTCTCTACTGTAGCTCCCTCTTTCCTCTCTCTACTGCAGCTACCTCTTTCCTCTCTCTACTGCAGCTCCTCTTTCCTCTCTCTACTGTAGCTCCCTCTTTCCTCTCTCTACTGCAGCTCCCTCTTTCCTCTCTCTACTGCAGCTCCCTCTTTCCTCTCTCTACTGTAGCTCCCTTTCCTCTCTCTACTGTAGCTCCCTCTTTCCTCTCTCTACTGTAGCTCCTCTTTCCTCTCTCTACTGCAGCTCCATCTTTCCTCTCTACTGTAGCTCCATCTTTCCTCTCGACTGTAGCTCCCTCTTTCCTCTCGACTGTAGCTCTCTCTTTCCTCTCTCTACTGCAGCTCCCTCTTTCCTATCTCTACTGTAGCTTCCTCTTTCCTCTCTCTACTGTAGCTCCCTCTTTCCTCTCTCTACTGCAGCTCCTCTTTCCTCTCTCTACTGTAGCTCCCTCTTTCCTCTCTCTTGTGCAGCTACCTCTTTCCTCTCTCTGCAGCTCCCTTTTCCTCTCTCTGCAGCTCCCTCTTTCCTCTCTACAGTAGCTCCCTCTTTCCTCTCTCTACTGCAGCTCCTCTTTCCTCTCTCTACTGTAGCTCCCTCTTTCCTCTCTCTACTGCAGCTCCTCTTTCCTCTCTCTACTGCAGCTCCCTCTTTCCTCTCTCTACTGTAGCTCCCTCTTTCCTCTCTCTACTGTAGCTCCCTCTTCCTCTCTCTACTGTAGCTCCTCTTTCCTCTCTCTACTGCAGCTCCATCTTTCCTCTCTACTGTAGCTCCATCTTTCCTCTCTACTGCAGCTCCCTCTTTCCTCTCTCTACTGTAGCTTCCTCTTTCCTCTCTGTGCAGCTCTTTCCTCTCTCTACTGCAGCTCCTCTTTCCTCTCTCTACTGTAGCTCCCTCTTTCCTCTCTCTTGTGCAGCTACCTCTTTCCTCTCTCTACTGCAGCTCCCTCTTTCCTCTCTCTACTGCAGCTCCTCTTTCCCCTCTCTACTGTAGCTCCCTCTTTCCTCTCTCTACTGCAGCTCCCTCTTTCCTCTCTCTACTGTAGCTCCTCTTTCTCTCTCTACTGCAGCTCCATCTTTCCTCTCTACTGTAGCTCCCTCTTTCCTCTCTCTACTGCAGCTCCCTCTTTCCTCTCTCTACTGCAGCTCCCTCTTTCCTCTCTCTACTGTAGCTCCCTCTTTCCTCTCTCTCTACTGTAGCTCCCTCTTTCCTCTCTCTACTGTAGCTCCCTCTTTTCCTCTACTGCAGCTACCTCTTTCCTCTCTCTACTGCAGCTCCCTCTTTCCTCTCTCTACTGCAGCTCCCTCTTTCCTCTCTCTACTGCAGCTCCCTCTCCTCTCTCTACTGCAGCTCCTCTCTCCCTCTCTCTACTGCAGCTCCCTCTTTCCTCTCTCTACTGCAGCTCCCTCTCTCCTCTCTCTACTGCAGCTCCTCTCTCCTCTCTCTACTGTAGCTCCCTCTTGCCTCTCTCTACTGTAGCTCCCTCTTTCCTCTCTCTCTACTGTAGCTCCCTTTTCCTCTCTCTACTGTAGCTCCCTCTTTCCTCTCTCTACTGCAGCTCCCTCTTTCCTCTCTCTACTGTAGCTCCCTTTCCTCTCTACTATAGCTCCATCTTTCCTCTCTACTGTAGCTCCCTCTTTCCTCTAGACTGTAGCTCCCTCTTTCCTCTCTCTACTGCAGCTCACTCTTTCCTCTCTCTACTGTAGCTCCCTCTTTCCTCTCTACTTTAGCTCCCTCTTTCCTCTCTCTACTGCAGCTCCCTCTTTCCTCTCTCTACTGTAGCTCCCTCTTTCCTCTCTCTTGTGCAGCTACCTCTTTCCTCTCTCTACTGCAGCTCCCTCTTTCCTCTCTCTACTGCAGCTCCCTCTTTCCCTCTCTACTGTAGCTCCCTCTTTCCTCTCTCTACTGCAGCTCCCTCTTTCCTCTCTCTACTGTAGCTCCCTCTTTCTCTCTCTACTGTAGCTCCATATTTCCTCTCTCTACTGTAGCTCCCTCTTTCCTCTCTCTCTACTGCAGCTCCCTCTTTCCTCTCTACTGTAGCTCCCTCTTTCCTCTCTCTGTGCAGCTACCTCTTTCCTCTCTCTACTGCAGCTCCCTCTTTCCTCTCTCTACTGTAGCTCCCTCTTTCCTCTCTCTACTGCAGCTCCCTCTTTCCTCTCTCTACTGCAGCTCCCTCTTTCCTCTCTCTACTGTAGCTCCCTCTTTCCTCTCTCTACTGTAGCTCCCTCTTTCCTCTCTCTACTGTAGCTTCCTCTTTCCTCTCTCTGTGCAGCTCCATCTTTCCTCTCTACTGTAGCTCCATCTTTCCTCTCGACTGTAGCTCCCTCTTCCTCTCGACTGTAGCTCTCCTCTTTCCTCTCTCTACTGCAGCTCCCTCTTTCCTCTCTCTACTGTAGCTTCCTCTTTCCTCTCTACTGTAGCTCCCTCTTTCCTCTCTCTACTGCAGCTCCCTCTTTCCTCTCTCTCTACTGTAGCTCCCTCTTTCCTCTCTCTTGTGCAGCTACCTCTTTCCTCTCTCTACTGCAGCTCCCTCTTTCCTCTCTCTACTGCAGCTCCCTCTTTCCCTCTCTACTGTAGCTCCCTCTTTCCTCTCTCTACTGCAGCTCCCTCTTTCTCTCTCTACTGTAGCTCCCTCTTTCCTCTCTCTACTGCAGCTCCCTCTTTCCTCTCTCTACTGCAGCTCCCTCTTTCCTCTCTCTACTGTAGCTCCCTCTTTCCTCTCTCTACTGTAGCTCCCTCTTTCCTCTCTCTACTGTAGCTCCCTCTTTCCTCTCTCTACTGCAGCTCCATCTTTCCTCTCTACTGTAGCTCCATCTTTCCTCTCGACTGTAGCTCCCTCTTTCCTCTCTACTGTAGCTCCCTCTTTCCTCTCTCTACTGCAGCTCCCTCTTTCCTCTCTCTACTGTAGCTTCCTCTTTCCTCTCTACTGTAGCTCCCTCTTTCCTCTCTCTACTGCAGCTCCCTCTTTCCTCTCTCTACTGTAGCTCCCTCTTTCCTCTCTCTTGTGCAGCTACCTCTTTCCTCTCTCTACTGCAGCTCCCTCTTTCCTCTCTCTACTGCAGCTCCCTCTTTCCCCTCTCTACAGTAGCTCCCTCTTTCCTCTCTCTACTGCAGCTCCCTCTTTCCTCTCTCTACTGTAGCTCCCTCTTTCCTCTCTCTACTGTAGCTCCATCTTTCCTCTCTACTGCAGCTCCCTCTTTCCTCTCTCTACTGTAGTTCCCTCTTTCCTCTCTCTTGTGCAGCTACCTCTTTCCTCTCTCTACTGCAGCTACCTCTTTCCTCGCTCTACTGAAGCCCCTCTTTCCTCTCTCTACTGCAGCTCCCTCTTTCCTCTCTCTACTGCAGCTCCCTCTTTCCTCTCTCTACTGTAGCTCCCTCTTTCCTCTCTCTACTGTAGCTCCCTCTTTCCTCTCTCTACTGCAGCTACCTCTTTCCTCTCTCTACTGCAGGTCCCTCTTTCCTCTCTCTACTGCAGCTCCCTCTCTCCTCTCTCTACTGCAGCTCCCTCTCTCCTCTCTCTACTGCAGCTCCCTCTCTCCTCTCTCTACTGCAGCTCCCTCTTTCCTCTCTCTACTGCAGCTCCCTCTCTCCTCTCTCTACTGCAGCTCCCTCTCTCCTCTCTCTACTGTAGCTCCCTCTTGCCTCTCTCTACTGTAGCTCCCTCTTTCCTCTCTACTGTAGCTCCCTCTTTCCTCTCTCTACTGCAGCTCCTCTTTCCTCTCTCTACTGTAGCTCCCTCTTTCCTCTCTCTACTGCAGCTCCCTCTTTCCTCTCTCTACTGTAGCTCCCTCTTTCCTCTCTCTACTGTAGCTCCCTCTTTCCTCTCTCTACTGCAGCTCCCTCTTTCCTCTCTCTACTGCAGCTCCCTCTTTCCTCTCTCTACTGCAGCTCCCTCTTTCCTCTCTCTACTGCAGCTCCCTCTTTCCTCTCTCTACTGCAGCTCCCTCTTTCCTCTCTCTACTGCAGCTCCCTCTTTCCTCTCTCTACTGTAGCTCCCTCTTTCCTCTCTCTACTGCAGCTCCCTCTTTCCTCTCTCTACTGCAGCTCCCTCTTTCCTCTCTCTACTGTAGCTCCCTCTTTCCTCTCTCTACTGCAGCTCCCTCTCTCCTCTCTCTACTGCAGCTCCCTCTTTCCTCTCTCTACTGTAGCTCCCTCTCTCCTCTCTCTAGTGCAGCTCCCTCTTTCCTCTCTCTACTGCAGCTCCCTCTTTCCTCTCTCTACTGCAGCTCCCTCTCTCCTCTCTCTACTGTAGCTCCCTCTCTCCTCTCTCTACTGCAGCTCCCTCTTTCCTCTCTCTACTGCAGCTCCCTCTTTCCTCTCTCTACTGCAACTCCCTCTCTCCTCTCTCTACTGCAGCTCCCTCTTTCCTCTCTCTACTGCAGCTCCCTCTCTCCTCTCTCTACTGCAGCTTCCTCTTTCCTCTCTCTACTGCAGCTCCCTCTTTCCTCTCTCTACTGCAGCTCCCTCTCTCCTCTCTCTACTGCAGCTCTCCTCATCTATCTTTCTGCGCCGCATCACTCTCTCCTCTCCTTCCTTTGCTCTCTCCTAGATGAAAATACATTTTGGTGCTTGATTGGAGAATGATGCTGCTACTTAGAGAGTCGCTCCATCAGTGGTAAGGGAGGAGAGGAAGGGGGAGGAGAGGAAGGGCGAAGAGAAAATCTCAAGAGGAGTAGTGGCTCCCTGGGGTGCTGTAGTTGTGATGGGTGAGCTGTCAAACGCCCCATTGTCCAAATTACCCAGAAAGCACTGTGTCACCACCCGGGACTAATTTACGATGTGGCGCTGTGCGGCACAGCCATCAGTCTGAGAGAGAGAGAGAGGGAGGAAGAGGATGGATATTAGGAGGTACTGTGTAGAGCCCCCAGGTGAAGCCCCTTACTGACACTCTACAGGAGGGCAGCCAAAGCCAAATAATCTCACTCTATAGGTCTCCCTCTCAACCCCTAATAAAACACCTAGTGTGGTGTACACCATCTACAGTTCACAGCAGGTTAGGTTGCTCTCTCACTACAGAGTTAACCAGCCTATCTGACACTGCCTAAATGACATGGATGAGATTCTATCTCTGTCTTTGAATGGGAACATTCTCAAATAATGAACACCACCCACACGTACAGTAACCACTAGGCTTACTGTTTTACGACCCCTCCATTGTTGACAGATAGAGGGTCCAGGCCTTGACTAGTCCTTGGCCCTAATAATTGCTGTAGCCCCTGTACCATCCAGACACTCCGGTGCCCCTACTGCCCCTGTCTCCTCTTGTCACATGTCAAATCCCTGGGTGCCAAGGGGCGGACGGGGGCAGCACCTTACCCCGGCGCGGGCTGCCAAGCAAATCGGAGGCTGTCAGAGGAGACGTGTCACACTCTCTGACCCCTGGCTGTGCCCAATGGCTGCAGGCAGACCACACAGCACTCTAATTGGCCCAGAGCAGCAGGATGACCAATACAGAGAGGTCTGAGGAACACACATACAGTACACTCACACACATATACCCATGTACACACACACTGGAATAAGTAGTTTCATAAGTAGTTTCATAAATATATCAAGTGCAGCATCTGGTTGCTCCTCACTACACACCACAGACCAGCAAATATTCTTTACTTCATCAACATATGAATCACTACAAAACTTATTGTATGACCTCTTATACACTATATTAGGCCCATCCTTTGGAACTTTGGTTGTCCTAGATATTATATTGTGATCACTACATCCTACGGGTTTGGATACTGTTTTAAAGCAAATATCTGCAGCGTTAGTAAAGATGTAATCAATAGATGTTGATGATTTAATTCCTCTGCTGCTTGTAACTACCCTGGTAGGTTGACTGACAACCTGATCCACGTTGCAGGCACTGGTTACAGTTTGAATGTCACGACTTCGGTCCCTCCTTGTTCGGCGGTCGACGTCACTGGCCTTCTAGCCATCACTGATCCATTTTTCATTTTCCATTGGTTTTGTCTTGTCTTCACACCTGGTTCCAATCCCATCAATTACATGTTGTGTATTTAACCCTCTGTTTCCCCTCATGTCCTTGTCAGA
>NC_068432.1:35799754-35847254 GCF_023373465.1 Oncorhynchus keta
GCAGGCAATGATCAAACACAGGTAGGCAAGCAGGAAGGTGAATCAAAATTAGGACTGAAGGCTATAACAACCGAGCTAGGAAAAGGCTTAGTAGAGTCAAAACAAACAATACCTCACAAAAGCACAAACAGAATGAACTGAACTAAATAAGGAGCTGATGAGACCAGGTGAGTAACAAACACAGGTGAAATCAATTAACAAAAATGAAAGACAGGACTACGTTCAAGAACACAAAAAACAAGGTTGACTAAGAAAATAAGCCCAGAACCTTACAATGTGGGTTTGTGTGCATGTGTGTAGAGTCAGTATAAATGTGTGTGCATGTCATGTGTGTGTTGGAGTGTCCGTGTGCGTGAGTGTGTAGAGTCCTGTGAGTGTGTAGAGTCCTGTGAGTGTGTAGAGTCCTGTGAGTGTGTAGAGTCCTGTGAGTGTGTAGAGTCCTGTGAATGTGCAGAGTCCTGTGAGTGTGTAGAGTCCTGTGAGTGTGTAGAGTCCTGTGAATGTGTAGAGTCCTGTGAGTGTGTAGAGTCCTGTGAGTGTGTAGAGTCCTGTGAGTGTGTAGAGTCCTGTGAGTGTGTAGAGTCCTGTGAGTGTGTAGAGTCCTGTGAGTGTGTAGAGTCCTGTGAGTGTGCAGAGTCCTGTGAGTGTGTAGAGTCCTGTGAATGTGCAGAGTCCTGTGAGTGTGTAGAGTCCTGTGAGTGTGCAGAGTCCTGTGAGTGTGCAGAGTCCTGTGAGTGTGTAGAGTCCTGTGAATGTGTAGAGTCCTGTGAGTGTGTAGAGTCCTGTGAGTGTGCAGAGTCCTGTGAGTGTGTAGAGTCCTGTGAATGTGTAGAGTCCTGTGAGTGTGTAGAGTCCTGTGAATGTGTAGAGTCCTGTGAATGTGCAGAGTCCTGTGAGTGTGTAGAGTCCTGTGAGTGTGCAGAGTCCTGTGAGTGTGCAGAGTCCTGTGAGTGTGTAGAGTCCTGTGAGTGTGTAGAGTCCTGTGAGTGTGTAGAGTCCTGTGAGTGTGTAGAGTCCTGTGAGTGTGTAGAGTCCTGTGAGTGTGCATAGAGAATACAAAATATACAAATAAAAGGGTCAACTCAGATAGTCCATGTAGCCATTCTGTTAGCTATTTAGCTATCTAATGGCTTGGGGATAGAAGCTGTTCAGGAGCCTGTTGGTGTCAGACTTGATGCACAGGTACCGCTTGCATTGCGTATATGGTTTGGGTGGCTGGAGTCTTTAGCCTTCCTTCCACACTGCCTGATATAGAGGTAATGGATGGCAAGGAGCTCGACCCCAGTAATGTACTGGGCTGTCCGCACCACCCTCTGTAGCGACATGCGGTTGAGGGCGGTGCTGTTGCCATACAGTACCAAGCAGTGATGGAGCCAGTCAAGATGCTGTCAATGGTGCAGCTGTAGAACTGTTAGAGGATTTGAGGGCCCATGCCAAACCTTTTCAACCTCCAGAGAGGGAAGATGCACTGTCGCGCCTTCTTTACAACTGTGCGTGTGTGAGGGAACCATTTTAAGTCCTTAGTAATTTGGACACGAGGAACTTGAAACTCTTGACCCACCCCACTGCAGACCTGTCAATGTGGATGAGGGAATGCTCATCAACAAACCTGATGGTGGTGTTAGTCATGCGTGGCCACGCAGTCGTGAGTGAACAGGGAATACAGGGCAGGACTAAGCACAGACCCTTGTGGGGCCCCTATGTTGAGGGTCAGCATGGTGGAGGTAATGTTGCCTACCCTAACCAACTGGGGTCAGCCTATCAGGAAGTCCAGGATCCAGTTTCAGAGGGAGGTGTTCAGTCCCAGGGTCCAAAGTTTTGTGACGAGCTTGGAGGGGACAATGGTGTTGAACGCTGAGCTGTAGTCAATGAACAGCATTCTCACATAGGTGTTCCTGTTATCTGGGTGGGTGAGGGCAATGTGGAGTACAATTGAGATTGGGGCAATATGCAAATTGGGATGATGGAGTTGATGTGTGCCATATCCAGACATTCAAAGCACTTTGTGATTACAGATGTGAGCTCTACAGGGCGGTAGTCATTGTGGCATGATGCCTTAGTGTTTTTGGGAACAGGAAGGATGGTAGTCATCTTAGGACGTGGGGTTTACAGACTGGGACAAGGAGAGGTTGAAAATTACAGTGATTATGCCTGCCAGCTGATCTGCACACACTCTGAAATACCATCTGGCCCTTCGGCCTTGCGAGTGTTGACCTGATTAAAGACCTCACTCACGTCGGCCTCGGAGAGAGATCACCCAGTCCTCTGGGTCGGTGTGGGTCCTCGCACAAGGTATGGTGTTGTTACTGTCGAAGCGTGCATAAAATACTTTGTGTTCATCTGGAAGAGAGGCATCGTTGGGCAGATCATGGCTGGGTCTTCCTTTGTAATCCGTAATGTACTAATAACCCCTGACACATGTGGCGGCGTCGGAGCACGTGTAGTATGATTCCAACTTATTACTATATTGTCCTTTTTCTTGTTTGATGATGGAGGTTGGGGCGGGACTTCTTGTACTTGTTCCTGTCCTCAGCCGTAGCCTCAGGGTTGTCTTTAGGGTTCTATATAGAACCTTTTGGTTCTATCCCTACCCCAGGGTGTAATAAGGATTTTAGAAATCAACAGCTAACAAAGCTAACCCAGTCACATCAAACTCTGAAAGGACAGCTAACATTCCATTATAATTTGTTTTAGTTGTTTTCATTTGACATGTATATCTGTATTAATGATACTCACCTGGTCAGAAAAATGGCTAGCAAACTTCCGACACCATTAGCTCTCTACGGCAAGGGGAAGATTGAATTCATATTCTGCAACATTTTTGCGGAGGTCTGAGTGGCAAACAGCAAGGTTCATACAAGCCTGTCCTGTTGCAAACTAAATGCTAGCCAGAAGCAAGAGGAAATAATGGGTTTAATAAAAGCATACACTCTTAGGCAAAAAGGGGGTTCTCTATTGAACCTTTTGGATGGATTAATTCAAAATGTTAATGCCATTCCGATTCAAAAACCAACTGCCAATCCATTCCAGCATGACGAAGCAAGAGGACGTTGGTTGAACCAACTTGCAAGTAGACTAACAATAATCACGTTACTTTTACATTTATTAAGGTAAGCAAATTTGATCATTTTATTCAAATATATGAAGACAAAGTCATATGATAAACTGTAGGCTAGATAAATAAAGTTGAAACGTAATTAGAATTTGAGCATGTTTGTAAAAATTAACATTTTTTCAAATTAACATCACTTTTTATTATACATTTTTATTATGGCCCGACAGTGGCAATTAGCTAATTGTTTATTTTATTTCAGTATTTCAGTGAAGAGTCAATTGAGGGGACTAGCTTATGTTTCATGAAGCCATTAGAAGACTGCTGCTGACTGAGAGGAGGTATGCATAAATCATTTATAATAAATTGTGTATAATAATTATTGGTTATTCAATAGCCTAGTTAATCATTACATGACTTTTAACACACTATCTATGTTTTTCTCATTCTGGCAGTAAACCAGAACTATCCCAGTCAGAGGATCTCTCTTTTAACACACTATCTATGTTTTTCTCATTCTGGCAGTAAACCAGAACTATCACAGTCAGAGGATCTCTCTTTTAACACACTATCTATGTTTTTCTCATTCTGGCAGTAAACCAGAACTATCACAGTCAGAGGATCTCTCTTTTAACACACTATCTATGTTTTTCTCATTCTGGCAGTAAACCAGAACTATCACAGTCAGAGGATCTCTCTTTTAACACACTATCTATGTTTTTCTCATTCTGGCAGTAAACCAGAACTATCACAGTCAGAGGATCTCTCTTTTAACACACTATCTATGTTTTTCTCATTCTGGCAGTAAACCAGAACTATCACAGTCAGAGGATCTCTCTTTCGGCTGCTGCTGACATCAACTGCATGTAAATTGTTCTTCCACATAGTAATAATAATATTACTATGTAGAAGATGAACTCGTGTTTTGGCTCCATTTTTCTTCTTCTCAAGCATGTGGCCCTGCAGCTAAGGAGTTGGACCTGTGGCCGAAAGGTGGCCCTGCAGCTAAGGAGTTGGACCTGTGGCCGAACCCTGCAGCTAAGGAGTTCACAGTCAGAGGATCACACTATCTATGTTTTTCCTGGCAGTAAACCAGAACCTGCAGCTAGAGGAGTTGGACCTGTGGCTGACATGGCCCTGCAGCTAAGGAGTTGGACCTGTCCACATAGTGGCCCTGCAGCTAATAGTTGGACCTGTGGCCTAGAAGATGGCCCTGCAGCTTTGGAGTTGGACCTGTGGCTCAAGGTGGCCCTGCAGCTAAGGAGTTGGACCTGTGGCCGAAAGGTGGCCCTGCAGCTAAGGAGTTGGACCTGTGGCCGAAAGGTGGCCCTGCAGCTAAGGAGTTGGACCTGTGGCCGAAAGGTGGCCCTGCAGCTAAGGAGTTGGACCTGTGGCCGAAAGGTGGCCCTGCAGCTAAGGAGTTGGACCTGTGGCCGAAAGGTGGCCCTGCAGCTAAGGAGTTGGACCTGTGGCCTAAAGGTGGCCCTGCAGCTAAGGAGTTGGACCTGTGGCCGAAAGGTGGCCCTGCAGCTAAGGAGTTGGACCTGTGGCCGAAAGGTGGCCCTGCAGCTAAGGATTTGGACCTGTGGCCGAAAGGTGGCCCTGCAGCTAAGAAGTTGGACCTGTGGCCGAAAGGTGGCCCTGCAGCTAAGGAGTTGGACCTGTGGCCGAAAGGTGGCCCTGCAGCTAAGGAGTTGGACCTGTGGCCGAAAGGTGGCTGGTTCAAAAACCGAGCAGAATTGATCTGATGACTGGAGGGCTGCTGGGTTCACATTCTCAAAACATTCCCCTTCCGTTGGGCCCTTGAGCAAGTCCCTTAACCCCACAACATGCTCTCCATTCTGGGGGGATGCATGCAGCTTGAACCTGTGTTCCTCTCAACTTTATGCGTGAGGTCTGATGTTTGGGGGCTTGAGAACAGAGCAGAAGACACATTTTGGTTGTTCACTGTAACTAATAAACAAAGTATATTGTATTGTATTGCATTGTAAAGAAGTCAACCAGAGTTGACGTGGGCCATCATTCAAGCAAAGAGATGCCTCCCTGGCCACCAGTGCATATTTCCAAACTATGTTAGCATAAAATAACAATACATTCTAAAAAGTATGCTGCCATTGTTTTGTCCATTATTTAATTGTTTATTAAATTATATTCTTGGCTCAAAATATGACTATTTAATAGAAGTAGCTATACATCATAAATGGCATCGTGCAGGGTTCTATATGGAGCCATTTTGGTTAAGTGAAGAAGAACATTTAGGTTTCTGATCAAAGAATCCTATAAAAGGAGGTTCCATATATGAAGCATGAGATATAAGGAACCTTTTTTCTAAGAGTGTGTGATAGACCTGTGCGGTAGCCCTGATCATAATCTTAGCACCAACCTCTGTGTTAGGGCTTTTGATTGGGGAAGCAGCTAACCTTCACTGTGGGGACAACGTCGGCGATGCATTTCCTTAGGACTTTATCGCCCTTAATGGCGAAGGAGATGTGTTGATGGAAATTGGGCATCACGTGTCATAATGACGTGGAATTAAAATCGGTGGCGACAAGAAAGGCAGCCTCCGGATGTAAGTTTTCCTGCTTGTTTATAGCCTCGAATAGTTTGGTATGTGCCAGCTTGTTCTATTTCTTTCCTGAGGTGGAATGTATACAACAGTCATGATACCTGCTGAAAACTCCCTCGGGAGGTAGAAGGGTCGGCATTTGACCATCAGGTATTCCAAGATGGGAGAACAATGGGTAGAGACTTCCACTGCGCTCGAGTCAGCACACCATTTGTTGTTGATAAAGAGGCAAACAACTGCCCCTCTCGATGTCTCTGACTCTACTGTCCTGCCCGCTCGGGTGAATTGAGAATCTATCGACTTGGATAGCCATTGGGGTTATTTAGTCTGAAAACCATGTGTCAGTAAAGAAGAGAATATTGCCGTTACGAGAGTCCCGTTGGTAGCAAATCCGCTATCAGGGGTCATCGATCTCACTATCAAATGACTGTATATTGGCCAATAGAATGGAGGAAGAGGTTGCTGGCTTTCTCTTCGCCTTAATTTCTCCTGCCTCTATAACGTCTGTGTTTCCTCTTGAGTAAACTGAAAATTGGGTCAGAATTGAAGCCGGAATTGGGGTTCGTAACTGCCGATCTGATGTTCAAAAGTTCTTATCGGTTATTAGAAATAATAGCGGATACATTTTGTGAAAATAAAGTAAAGATAAATGCCAAAAGAATCACAAAATAGCAAAGTTTGGTCAGAGTTCGCAAAATGGAGGCCATCCAGTATGGCGTGTGTGTGTGTATATGTGAAGAGGAAGGGGGAGTGTGATGGCTGAATTCATGTGACAAGGCAGATGTAATATAGAGTCAGGATCACAAGGGAGGGGACAGAGGGTGACACATGAACACACACACACACACACGCAGGAACCTGCTACAGGCTTTATGAAGCTGATAATAACAACAGCACTGCAGCCCCTCCAGTCAGATAATACATTGTCCTCTATCTCGCTCTCTGGGTTAGGGTTACTGTCACACACACACACACTCACACTTACACACACACGCTAAATTCACTCTTAAAGCCATTTAATGTACCCAAACACGTCATGTATTTGATATTACTGTAATGTAATGCTGTTACTAATATAATGTTGTTACACAAGCTTGATGTTGTAACAACATTCTAATGCATTACTTAGATAGGAGATATTGAATAAGACATACTGAAAGATGATACATCTGCTGGTTGTACATACCACACACACATACACACTTTGAGTGCTCACAGCTCAAGCATTAATGGATCTGGTAAGTGGAAATGACACTTGGTGATGTTGTTGGGTGATGGGGAGATGGAGGAGTGCCAAGAGGAGGTGTGTGTGTGTGAGGGAGGGAGAGAGCTAAAGACGGAGGGGTGTAGAGAGCAGGAGGAGGAGGTGTGTATATAAGAGAGAGCGAGAGAGGGAGGGAGGGAGGGAGGGAGGGAGGGAGGGAGGGAGGGAGGGAGGGAGGGAGGGAGGGAGGGAGGGAGGGAGGGAGGGAGGGAGGGAGGGAGGGAGGGAGGGAGGGAGGGAGGGAGAGGGAGTGCTACATTAGAGTCACACTACACAGTAGATATTGTCACCAGGAGACCTGCCACAGCCTGTGATTTTGCCCTGTAGACCCCAGCCTTCCCCCTCCGTACCACCTCTCCTTGGTGAAATAGGTCAACCAGGTATAATGGAAGGGCAATGAGGGGCAAGTGTCCCTCCTCTCTCTCAACCTTCCCCATCTCACCCATCCAGCTGAGGAGAGGGAATAACGGCCCCCTGAGGACACACAGAGAGCAAACCAAGACAGAGCCAGGCACAACACTCAGCCACAACAGTAGCCACATCGTTACTCTGTCTTTCATCACCACACACATACAGATGTAGAATCTTCATTTGAGCCAGTTTGCTACAAAATAAAAATTATTGACATTTTTTGCAGGGGTTGATACATTTTCGGTTAGGGCAAATCAAGTCTGAAATTTTTAAGACATTTCTGCAACAACAGGATGATCAAATTAAGATACAGCAACTGTAGGCTACACACATATGCTTGAATATATCCTGTATGTAGAAACATATGCTAATTCACACACACAACCACTGCATCTCTGTGAAAGTCACAATGGCACAATTTAAATGTAAAGATATTTAAATAGTGGAGACGGGATGCATGCTCTGTGGGATGCGTATGAGTGGGTGTTCTCTCTCAGTGTGGTATGGATCTGTTTTACCTGGCTGATGGGAACAAATGGTTTGTGAATGAATGCCCTGAGCAGAGGGAATAAGTAGGAGGAAGTGGAGAACCAAGCCTAGAGGTCTGGGAGTTTTCAAGAGGCGAGAGAGGGGGAGAGAGAGAGAGAAAGAGAGAGAGGGAGAGAGAGAGAGGGAGAGCTTAGAGGTTTGAGCTTTTAGGTTTGAGGAGGAGGGGGCCCTGGAGTAAACAGATGCTTAAGAGGGTTAAATGCCGCTGTTCCTGCAGAGATGCCACTGTCACCACAGAGAGAGAGAGAGAGAGAGAGAGAGAGAGAGAGAGAGAGAGAGAGAGAGAGAGAGAGAGAGAGAGAGGGAGAGCATACCATAGCTGGGGGAGCATATAGCTAAGTAAGAGATAGCATGAGCATCTCGTAAAAAAGTGCACCAACACACAACAGCATCATCCGATGCACCAAATCTGGAACCATCAGGACCCTGCACAGCTTCTACCCCCGAGCCATAAGACTGCTAAATAGTTAGTTCAATAGTTAACCAAACTACCCGGACAATCTGCATTGACCCGTTTTGCAACTTTTTTTTGACTCATCGCTGTTACAGTTTATTACCTATCCTGTTGCCTAGGCACTTTATCCCTGCCTTTATGTATCTCAGTGGAGGCTGGTGAGGGGAGGACGGCTCATATTAATGGCAGAAACGGAGCAAATAGAATGGCATCAATGCATGTGTTGGATGTATTTGATGCCATTCCATTGATTCTGGTCCAGGCATTACCATGAGCCCGTCCTCCCCAATTCAGGTGCCACCAACCTCCAGTGATGTAGATAAATATCTACCTCAATTACCTTGTACTCCTGCACATCAACTCAGTACTGGTACCTTGTGTATATAGCCAAGTTATTGTTACTCCTTGTGTATTTATTCCTCATGTTGTCATTATTCTATTTTTCTATTACTTCAATTCTTCTCTCTGCATTGTTGGGAAGGGTCGTAAGTAAGCACTTCACTGTTAGCCTACATCTGTTGTTTACGAAGCATGTGACAAATAACATATGATTACATTTGATTAATTTGCTGTGTTAAATGAGGCCTCACCTCCTAGTTACACTAGTGACCATATTCCCAGCGCATCCCGCAAAGGCGTAGGGGTTGCTAACATTTACAATAGCAAATTTAAATTTACAAAAGAAAAACAACGTTTTCGTCTTTCGAGCTTCTAGTCATGAAATCTATACAGCCTACTCAATCACTTTTTATAGCTACTGTTTACAGGCCTCCTGGGCCATATACAGCGTTCCACACTGAGTTCCCTGAATTCCTATCGGACCTTGTAGTCATAGCAGATAATATTATACATTTTGGTGACTATATTATTCACATGGAATAGTCCACAGACCCACTCCAAAAGGCTTTCGGAGCCATCATCGACTCAGTGGGTTTCGTCCAACATGTCTCGGGACCTACTCACTGCCACATCATACTCTGGATCTAGTATGGTCCCATGGAATGAATGTTGTGGATCTTAATCTTTTTGCTCATAATCCTGGACTATCGGACCACCATTTTACTAAATTTGCAATTGCAACAAATAATCTGCTCAGACCCCAACCAAGGATCATCAAAAGTCGTGCTATAAATTCTCAGACAAACCAAAGATTCCTTGATACACTTCCAGACTCCCTCTGCCTACCCAAGGATGTCAGAGGACAAAAATCAGTTAACTGAGGAACTCAATTTAACCTTGCACAATACCCTAGATGCAGTTGCATCCCTAAAAACATTTGTCATAAGAAACTAGCTCCCTGGTATACAGAAAATACCCGAGCTCTGAAGCAAGCATCCAGAAAATTGGAATGGAAATGGCGCCACACCAAACTGGAAGTCTTCCGACTAGCTTGGAAAGACAGTACCGTGCAGTACCGAAGAGTCCTCACTGCTGCTCGATCATCCTATTTTTCCAACTTAATTGAGGAAAATAAGAACAATCCAAAATTCCTTTTTGATACTGTCGCAAAGCTAACTAAAACGCAGCATTCCCCAAGAGAGGATGGCTTTCACTTCAGCAGTAATACATTCATTAACTTCTTTGAGGAAAAGATTATCATTAGAAAGCAAAATCCGGACTCCTCTTTAGAGGAATCTGCATATTCCCCCAAAGCTCAGTTGTCCTGAGTCTGTACAACTCTGCCAGGACCTAGGATCAAGGGAGACACTCAAGTGTTTTAGTACTATATCTCTTGGCACAATGATGAAAATGGCCTCTAAACCTTCAAGCTGCATACTGGACCCTATTCACACTAAACTAAAGAGCTGCTTCCTGTGCTTGGCCCTCCTATGTTGAACATAATAAATGGCTCTCTATCCACCGGATGTGTACCAAACTCACTAAAAGAGGCAGTAATAAAGCCTCTCTTGAAAAAGCCAAACCTTGGCTTTGGGCCAAACTATGGGCCTATATCGAATCTCTATGAGATGGCACTCCTCTAAATTTTTTGGGAAAAAGCT
Source organism: Oncorhynchus keta (assembly GCF_023373465.1). Classification (NCBI taxonomy): domain Eukaryota; kingdom Metazoa; phylum Chordata; class Actinopteri; order Salmoniformes; family Salmonidae; genus Oncorhynchus; species Oncorhynchus keta. Next base: position 35,810,051 of record NC_068432.1, read on the forward strand.
GTTGCGCGGTAACTCACTGCCTTCCTGAATACAAACAATGTATATGAAATGCTTCAGTCTGGTTTTAGACCCAATCATAGCACTGAGACTGCACTTGTGAAGGTGGTAAATGACCTTTTAATGGCGTCAGACCGAGGCTCTGCATCTGTCCTCGTGCTCCTAGATCTTAGTGCCGCTTTGATACCATTGATCAACACATTCTTTTGGAGAGATTTGAAACCCAAATTAGTCTACACGGACAAGTTCTGGCCTGGTTTAGATCTTATCTGTCTGAAAGATATCAGTTTGTCTCTGTGAATGGTTTGTGCTCTGACAAATCAACTGTAAATTTCAGTGTTCCTCAAGGTTCCATTTTAGGACCACTATTGTTTTCACTTTTACCTCTTGGGGATGTCAGTTGAAAACGTAATGTTAACTTTCACTGCTATGCGGATGACACACAGCTGTACATTTCAAAGAAACATGGTGAAGCCCCAAAATTGCCCTCGCTGGAAGCCTGTGTTTCAGACATAAGGAAGCGGATGGCGGCAAACTCTTTACTTGTAAACTCGGACAAAACAGGGATGCTTGTTCTATTCTAACATGCAAAACAATTTATAACATTTTTGACATGCGTTTTTCTGGATCAGCAGGGGATCAAATACTTTTTTCCCTCACTGTATATACAAAAGTACCTGGACACGCCTTCAAATTAGTGGATTTGGTTATTTCAGTCACACCCATTGCTGACAGGTGTATAAAATGGAGCACACAGCCATGCAATCTTCATAGACAAACATTGCCTGTAGAATGGCCTTACTGAAGAGCTCAGTGACTTTCAAAGTGGCACCGTCATAGGATGCCACCTTTCCAACAAGTCAGTTCATCAAATTCCTGCCCTGCTAGAGCTGTCCCAGTCAACTATAAGTGCTGATATTTGGAAGTGGAAACTTCTAGGAGCAACAACGGCCACACAAGCTCACAGAATGGGACTGCCGAGTGCTGAAGCACTCACTACCGAGTTCCAAATTGCCTCTGGAAGAAATCTCAATACAAGAACTGTTCCTCAGGAGCTTCATGAAATGGGTTTCCATGGCCGAGCAGCCGCACATAAGACTAAGATCACCATACACAATGCCAAGCGTCGGCTGGAGTGGTGTAAAGCTCACCTCCATTGGACTCTGGAGCAGTAGAAACGCATTCTCTGGAGTGATGAATCACGCTTCACCGTCTGGCAGTCTGATGGACAAATCTGGGTTTTGGTGGATGCCAGGAGAACGCTACCTACCCGAATGCATAATGCCAACTGTAAAGTTTGGTGGGGGAGACTGTTTTTCATGGTTCTGACTAGGCCCCTTAGTTCCAGTGAAGGGAAATCTTAACGTAACAGCATACAATGACATTCCAGACGATTCTGTTCTTCCAACTTTATTGCAACAGTTTGGGAAGGCCCTTTCCTGTGTCAGTATAACAATGCCCCAGTGCACAAAGCGAGGTCCATACATGTCCCATCTTCTCCTGCTCCTCCCCTCCGGCGTACAACGTCACCAGAATACTAACCACCGGTCCTGGGATTCATCATTATGCACACCTGGCACTCATCATTATGCACACCTGGCACTCATCATTATGCACACCTGGCACTCATCATTATGCACACCTGGCACTCATCATTATGCACACCTGGCACTCATCATTATGCACACCTGGCACTCATCATTATGCACACCTGGCACTCATCATTATGTACACCTTGCACTCATCATTATGCGCTCATGTTAATCATTATGATTCACACCTGGACTTCACTACCTTCATCATTTCCTCCCCTTTATATGTCCCTTATTTTTCTCACAAGTCAGTATTGTTCTTGTTTACCGGCGTGTAGCCTTATGTCTCGTTATTGGTTTGTTGCTTTATTTAATGTTTCACCTGCACCTGCTTCCTGACTCACAGCTATGTTATTACAATACAGAAATAGTTTGTCGATATCGGTGTGGAAGAAATTGACTGGCCTGCACAGAGCCCTTACCTCAACCCCATCGAACACCTTTGGGATGAATTGGAACACCGACTGCGATCCAGGTCTAATCACCCAACATCAGTGCCCGACCTCACTAATGCTGTTGTGGCTGAATGGAAGCAAGACCCCACAGCAATGTTCCAACATCTAGTGGAAAGCCTTCGCAGAAGAGTGGAGGCACCAACTCCATATTAATGCCCATGATTTTGGAATGAGATGTTCGACAAGCAGGTGTCAACATACTTTTGGTCATGTAGTGTAACTATGGATAACCACACACAATTTGGTGAATGATACTTCTGAAGCTGAGGAGAATGAGTTTGGCATGTGGGAAGAGTCTGACTTTCGGGGAAATTGTAGTTAAAGACAAATACACTGAATTTAGACTACCAAATGTCAAACACTTATTTAGTCCCAATCTCCATTTCTTCAAAGTAAGTTACTAAATATAGTCCAGTTTGTCACATTCTGTATGAAATTGACTTTAAATAAAGTGTAATTGAATGAAGCAAGCTTTGAATTGATTGATCTATGTTCATTTTAAAGTGGTTACAATTAATTAAAACATTGATAATGGTAGTATGATAATCTAAAGAAAATATACATTTGACATTTTTATGTTTTCTATTTAAAAATGCTAATATTAATTGCCAACTCTCAAAATGGATAGGCAGATGCAAACATGTAATTTCAGCATGTGGTGCCTGGCCTTAACTCTCCATTGGATCCTTCTCTCCCTCGTCCTCTCCATCCACTCTCTCTCTCTCTTTCCTCCATCTCTCTTTCTCCACCTCCCTCTACCTCCCACTCCTCTCAATATGACCTTTCTCCAGTGGAAGAGGATCTGGCTCTCTCCCTCTCTTTACCTCTCTCTCATGCATTAATGATCTGTGGTGAGGAAAGCAGTGGAGAGGACATCTCTAGTCAGGCCGGTCTGCCTCCAAGCCTTCTGACCTCTCCCAAGGACAGAGCACCACAGGCCATACGTACAGCCTAGACAGGCCACAAATAGCTATTGAGAGCCAAAGAGAGCTATGGATAGACACATACTGTATAGCTATAGAGAGCTAGGGATGGACACGGATAGCTCCAGTCTGCAGAGTAACCCTTCTCTCCTTCCATGCCCTCTAGCCATGACCTGACAGAGGCTGATGGAACCAGAGATTAACCCACTGCGGACGAGACAGACATCAGAGGCAGCCACAAACTCGCCCAGAGTTTCCTACTCCACAAGGTGCTGTAGCCCACAAAGGAATGGAGAGACTAGGGGTCCCATCACGCTCCATAGCTACAAGACTCAACTCAAGTCAATCAGGAACTCCCCTAGCTGCTATGTATATCTAGTTCGAGTACATTTCCCTACAGAGAGAGAGAGAGAGAGAGCGAAAGAAAGAGACAGAAAGAGAGAGAGCGAGAGAGAGAGAAAGAGAGAGAGCGAGAGAGAGAGAGAGAAAAAAAGAGAGAGAGAGAGAGAGAGAGAGAAAGAGAGAAAGAGAGAGCAAGAGCAAGAGTGAGGCAGGTACACATATAGCTCATCTCTTAGCAGTAGTACTATAGACTATTTTATCACTGACCTCAGCTCAGAGTCTATTTGAGCTGTCCACTGACACCCCTATCAGATCACAGCAAAATCGCAGTTTACTTGAACAGAGCTTTGCTCAATCATGGGGCATCAAAGCATGAAGAAAACATGAAGAAATGCTATAGACGGAATGAATCCGAGTAGTAGTGTGGAAATCTACCAAAAACCAATTAGGCAACAACAAATGCAATCCCTTCTAGACAATTTCCTAGATAAAATGTTTCACTGTAATGGTGAAGGTGTACATTTGGCAGACGAAAACCTAAACAGTATATTTCCCCTCTCAGCTTCCTTAACAAATCAAAAAATTTCAAGCAGACGAGAAGAAAATCAACAACAATGACAAAAATGGTTTGATGAAGAATGTAAAAACCTAACAAAGAAATTGAGGAAGCCTATCTAACAAACAACATAGACACCCAGAAAACCTGAGCCTCCGCTTTCACTGTGGTGAATCACTGAAACAATACAGAAATGCACTAAGGATAAAGAAGGAACAGCACGTCAGAAATCAGCTCAATGTAATTGAAGAATCCATAGAATCTAACCACTTCTGGGAAAATTGGAAAACTCGAAACAAACAGCAACACGAGTTATCTATTCAAAACGGAGATGTATGGATAAACCACTTCTCCGATCTTTTTGGCTCTATAACAAAGAACAATCAGCAAAAACATATACATGTTCAAATACAAATCTTAGAATCAACTATTAAAGACACCAGAACTCACTGGATTATCCAAGTACATTGAATGAACTACAGGACAAAATACAAACCCTCTAATTCCCGGGACCACCCATACGTAGAATGTATGCACACATGACTGTAAGTCGCTTTGGATAAAAGCGTCAGCTAAATGGCATATATTATTATATTATATTATTATTATTATATTAATCCAAAAAGGCCTGTGGCATTGATGGTGTCCTAAATTAAAGTATAAAAAATACAGACCACAAATTCCAATTGGCTATACTTAAACTCTTTAACATCATCCTCAGCTCTGGCATCTTCCCCAATATTTGGAAACAAGGACTGATCACCCCATTTCACAAATGTGGAGACAAATTTGACACCAATAACTACCGTGGGATATATCGTCAACAGCAATCTTGGGAAAATACTCTGCATTATCATTAACAGCAGACTCGTACATTTCCTCAGCGAAAACAAAATTGAGCAAATGTCAAATTGGCTTTTTATCAAATAACCGTACGACAGACCACGTATTCACCCTGCACACCCTAACTGACAAACAAACCAAAACAAAGGCAAAGTGTTCCCATGCTTTGTTGATTTCAAAAAAGCTTTCGACTCAATTCGGCACAAGGGCCTGCTATACAAATTGATGGAAAGTAATGTTGGGGGGAAAACATACAACTTTATAAAATCCATGTACACAAACAACAAGTGTGCGGTTAAAATAGGTAAAAAACACATATATATTTCTTTCCACAGGGCCGGGGGGTGAGACAGGGATACAGCTTAAGTACCACCCTCTTCAACATATATATCAACAAATTGGTGAGGGCACTAGAACAGTCTACAGCACCCAGCCTCACCCTAATAGAATCTGAAGTCGAATGTCTACTGTTTGCTGATGATTTGTCTCCAACCAAGACGAGCCTACAGCAGCACATAGATCTTCTGCACAGAGTCTGTCAGACCTGGGCCCTGACAGTAAAAAAGGTCCTGTTCCCAGGACCATGAATATAAATTCCATCTAGACACAGTTGCCCTAGAGCACACAGAAAAACTAAACATACCTTGGCCTTAACATCAGCGCCAAAGGTAACTTTCACAAAGCTGTGAACAATGTCCTTGGCCTTCTATGTCATCAATGGCCTTCTATGTCATCAATGGCCTTCTATGTCATCAATGGCCTTCTATGTCATCAATGGCCTTCTATGTCATCAATGGCCTTCTATGTCATCAATGGCCTTCTATGTCATCAATGGCCTTCTATGTCATCAATGGCCTTCTATGTCATCAATGGCCTTCTATGTCATCAATGGCCTTCTATGTCATCAATGGCCTTCTATGTCATCAATGGCCTTCTATGTCATCAAAAGGAACATACAATTCGACATACAAATTAGGATCTGGCTAAAAATACTTGAATCAGTTATAGAACCCATTGCCCTTTATGGTTGTGAGGTCTGGGGTCGGCTCACCAACCAAGAATTCACTAAATGGGACAAGCACCAAATTGAGACTTTGCATGTAGAATTCTGCAAAAATATCCTCCGCGTAAAACACCAAAAATTGCATGCAGAACAGAATTAGGCCGATAATTACTCATTATCAAAATCCAGAAAAAAGCCGTTAAATTCTACAACCACCTAAAAAGAAGCAATTCCCAAACCTTCCATAATAAATCCATCACTTAGAAAGAAATACATCTGGAGAAGATCCCCCTAAACAAGCTGATCCTGGGGCTCTGTTCACAAACACAAACAGACCTCACAGAGCCCCAGGACAGCAACAGAATTTGACCCAGCCAAATCATGAGAAAACAAAAAGAGAATTACTTGACATTGGAAATAATTTACAAAAAAACAGAGCAAACTAGAATGCTATTTGGCCCTAAACAGAGAGTACCCAGTGGAAGAATACCTGACCACTGTGATTGACCCAAAATTAAGGAAATCTTTGACTATGTACAGACTCAGTGAGCATAACCTTGCTATTGAGAAAGGCCGCCGAAGGCAAACCTGGCTCTCAAGAGAAGACAAGCTATGTGCACACTGCCCACATAATGAGGTGGAAACTGAGCTGCACTTCCTAACCTCCCGCCAAATGTATGACCATATCAAAGACACATATTTCCATCGGATTAAACAGACGCACAAAGAACTTAAAAACAAATCCCATTTTGATAATCTCCCATATCTATTGGGTGAAATAACACAGTGTGCATCACAGCAGCAAGATTTGTGACCTGTTGCCACGAGAAAAGGGCAATCAGTGAAGAACAAACAACATTGTAAATACAACCTATATCTATGTTTATTTTCCCTTTCGTACTTTAACTATTTGCACATCATTACAACACTGTATATATCCATACTATGACATTTGAAATGTCTTTATTCTTTTGGAAATTCTGTGAGTTAACTGTTCATTTTTTATTGTTTATTTCACTTTTGTTTATTATCTATCCAACTTGCTTTGGAAATGTAAACATATGCTTCTCATGCCAATAAAACCCTTAAATTGAAACTGAGAGAGAGAAAGAGGGAGAGGAAGGCAGCAGGAGAGTAGTTATGTGGAACTCTCCTTTAGTTGATGATGCTGTAATGCTGGCTATGAACTGCAACTTCATTCAATTCCAAGATTTTTCCTCTTCCTCACAAATGCTCCATCAGGCCATGCAGTTTAGTTCCTCCTGCAATACAAACTTGGTTGCCTCCAGGGTGTCCTCTCACAGTCATGCTGGAGATTGGAGCATTTCTAGTTTTCCCTTCCTCGACATTGAGACTGAGGATAATCAACTAGCCGTAAAGTCTCCAGTGGAATATTTCTCTCTCGCTCTCTCTCTCTCTCTCCATCAGTCTCTCTCTCTCCCTCCTTCTGAGCTGAAGCAAAGGCCTTGTCTTATCAGCTGGTATAAAGAGAGAATACATCAGGAGAGAGAGGAGGAGATTAATATAGGTTTCTCTTTCCTGTAGCTTTGATAAACAGTGCAGTTTTGCCTCCAACGTAAACCTGTGAAATTAGATCATGTGGAATTGCGTTAACATACTTAAACTAAAATGGGGTATATAAGCATTTCATACAGACTGTAGACTATAATACAATCAACTGTTGCTACCAGTCTGTGGCTCTTTTACAATAGGGTGGGGATGTTGCTTCTTACATACTGTCAAATATTATCCTGAACAAACGTAACATTATGACTATAACTACTGTTCCCTGAAAGAGGGAAACGAAGTACAACATCGTATGGGGAGTCGCACTCTCGAGACATTGGTTGAAGGATCTACAATCACGCCTGACAAGGCTAATTAAATCTGTACCTCGCTCGAAGCCCCGCCTTCAACAGGTGATACGTGTGAGAATCGGATTCATTCCTTTAATTTAATACCACTCATATATTTGACTTTGCCTGTGATCCACAGCACTTGAAGGCTTCTGTTGGGCTTTTCCAGCCCACTGATCTCTGCTTTCAAAGCAGGTGTTTAAAACACGTCTGACAGAGCAAGCAGCCTCCCTAGTAGACTAGAGAGGGAAGGAAGGAGAGATGAAGGAAAGGAGGAAGCACGAGAGAGAGAAAGAGAGATAGAGAGACAGAGAGAGACAGAGAGCGAGAGAGGAGAGCCAAATTAGCCTAAAAAAACTGATTTACTGTTTGTGTTCTGCGTCTGTATGTCTGCTTGGAAAATGACTTGACACAGTAGGTCTATGTTCTAATTTCATCTCATTGTTGTCTTCAGATGTTTTTGCATTTTATATAAAACAGACAGGCTCAGAGGTGAAATGACATCAGATATGACAATGACATCAGATACCAGAATGTCTGTGATATCGTCCCTTGGGGTTCCTAGGCTTTTTCTAGCTACCCTTTGATGTCACTTTGACACACTCCTACACACATGGCCCACGGATACGGGATAAACACAAACACACACACACGCACACATGCACACACACACACAAACACACACAACCACATAGAGGAGTAATTTTTAACAGATGAAAATGTGAATGTACGAACAACGTTTAAAGAATGCTTGAAGAACCCGGAGAAGCGTATACTCCTAACAGCATCTCAAAATGGATAGATACAAATCTAATGGATGACATAACACACTTCAGTCTTTATCAGAACTGCTGGATCAAATCACGGACAATAGAAGGAAGGTACTGACTATCACACAAGCCCCCTCTCCCTCTGTCCTCCAGGGCTTCAGTCCTATGAGAGGACTATCACACAAGCCCCCTCTCCCTCTGTCCTCCAGGGCTTCAGTCCTATGAGAGTCCTCCAGGGCTTCACTATCACACACAAGCCCCTCTCCCTCTGTCCTCCAGGGCTTCAGTCCTATGAGAGGACTATCACACAAGCCCCCTCTCCCTCTGTCCTCCAGGGCTTCAGTCCTATGAGAGGACTATCACACAAGCCCCCTCTCCTCTGTCCTCCAGGGCTTCAGTCCTATGAGAGGACTATCACACAAGCCCCCTCTCCCTCTGTCCTCCAGGGCTTCAGTCCTATGAGAGGACTATCACACAGTCCTATGCCCCCCCCCTCTCCCTCTGTCCTCCAGGGCTTCAGTCCTATGAGAGGACTATCACACAAGCCCCCTCTCCCTCTGTCCTCCAGGGCTTCAGTCCTATGAGAGGACTATCACACAAGCCCCCCCTCCCTCTGTCCTCCAGGGCTTCAGTCCTATGAGAGGACTATCACACAAGCCCTCTCCCTCTGTCCTCCAGGGCTTCAGTCCTATGAGAGGACTATCACACAAGCCCCCTCTCCTCTGTCCTCCAGGGCTTCAGTCCTATGAGAGGACTATCACACAAGCCCCCTCTCCTCTGTCCTCCAGGGCTTCAGTCCTATGAGAGGACTATCACACAAGCCCCCTCTCCCTCTGTCCTCCAGGGCTTCAGTCCTATGAGAGGACTATCACACAAGCCCCTCTCCTCTGTCCTCCAGGGCTTCAGTCCTATGAGAGGACTATCACACAAGCCCCCTCTCCCTCTGTCCTCCAGGGCTTCAGTCCTATGAGAGGACTATCACACAAGCCCCAGGGCCAGTCTCCTCTCCCTCTGTCCTCCAGGGCTTCAGTCCTATGAGAGGACTATCACACAAGCCCCCTCTCCCTCTGTCCTCCAGGGCTTCAGTCCTATGAGAGGACTATCACACAAGCCCCCTCTCCCTCTGTCCTCCAGGGCTTCAGTCCTATGAGAGGACTATCACACAAGCCCCCTCTCCCTCTGTCCTCCAGGGCTTCAGTCCTATGAGAGGACTATCACACAAGCCCCCTCTCCCTCTGTCCTCCAGGGCTTCAGTCCTATGAGAGGACTATCACACAAGCCCCCTCTCCCTCTGTCCTCCAGGGCTTCAGTCCTATGAGAGGACTATCACACAAGCCCCCTCTCCCTCTGTCCTCCAGGGCTTCAGTCCTATGAGAGGACTATCACACAAGCCCCTCTCTCCCTCTGTCCTCCAGGGCTTCAGTCCTATGAGAGGACTATCACACAAGCCCCCTCTCCCTCTGTCCTCCAGGGCTTCAGTCCTATGAGAGGACTATCACACAAGCCCCCTCTCCCTCTGTCCTCCAGGGCTTCAGTCCTATGAGAGGACTATCACACAAGCCCCCTCTCCCTCTGTCCTCCAGGGGGCTTCAGTCCTATGAGAGGACTATCACACAAGCCCCCTCTCCCTCTGTCCTCCAGGGCTTCAGTCCTATGAGAGGACTATCACACAAGCCCCCTCTCCCTCTGTCCTCCAAGCCCCCTCTCCCTCTGTCCTCCAGGGCTTCAGTCCTATGAGAGGACTATCACACAAGCCCCCTCTCCCTCTGTCCTCCAGGGCTTCAGTCCTATGAGAGGACTATCACACAAGCCCCCTCTTCCTCTGTCCTCCAGGGCTTCAGTCCTATGAGAGGACTATCACACAACCCCCCTCTCCCTCTGTCCTCCAGGGCTTCAGTCCTATGAGAGGACTATCACACAAGCCCCCTCTCCCTCTGTCCTCCAGGGCTTCAGTCCTATGAGAGGACTATAACACAAGCCCCCTCTCCCTCTGTCCTCCAGGGCTTCAGTCCTATGAGAGGACTATAACACATGCCCCCTCTCCCTCTGTCCTCCAGGGCTTCAGTCCTATGAGAGGACTATCACACAAGCCCCCTCTCCCTCTGTCCTCCAGGGCTTCAGTCCTATGAGAGGACTATCACACAAGCCCCCTCTCCCTCTGTCCTCCAGGGCTTCAGTCCTATGAGAGGACTATAACACAAGCCCCCTCTCCCTCTGTCCTCCAGGGCTTCAGTCCTATGAGAGGACTATCACACAAGCCCCCTCTCCCTCTGTCCTCCAGGGCTTCAGTCCTTTGAGAGGACTATCACACCAACCCATGACTGGGACTACATGGCCTTTGTAAACAGCACCATCAACCTCAATTAACCCCTTACACCTCAAACACACACCTATTTATATTTCTAAATACATCCCCTTCTCTCTATGAAATGCGGAGAGAGGGAGATAAAGAGAAAGAGAGATATATACAGTATACACTACCGTTCAAAGGTTTGGGGTCACTTAGACATTTCCTTGTTTTTGAAAGAAAAGCACATTTTTTGTCCATTCAAATAACATCAAATTTTTCAGAAATACAGTGTAGCCATTGTTCATGTTGTCAATGACCATTGTAGCTGGAAAGGGCTGATTTTTTTAAATGGAATCCATACATAGGAGTACAGAGGCCCAGAGCCCTCATCTTCTGCACATCTATCACTCAAGTGTTTAATTGCTATATTGTAATTATTTCCACCACTATGGCCTATTTCTTACCTTTCCTCCCTTATCCTACCTCATTTGCACACACTGTATATAGACTTTCTCTATTGTATTATGACTGTATGTTTGTTAATTCCATGTGTAACTCTGCGTTGTTGTTTGTGTCGAACTGCTTTGCTTTATCTTGGCCAGGTCGCAGTTGTAAATGAGAACTTGTTCTCAACTGGTCTACCGGGTTAAATAAAGGTGAAATAAAAATCCATTTAAAAAAGCCCATTATCAGCAACCATCACTCCTGTGTTCCAATGGCATGTTGTGTTACCTAATCCAAGTTTATCATTTTAAAATTGATAATTAGAAAACCCTTATGCAATTATGTTAGCACAGCTGAAAACTGTTATTCTGATTCAAGAAGCAATAAAACTGTCCTTCTTTAGACTAGTTGAGTATCTGGAGCATCAGCATTTGTGAGTTCGATGACAGGCTCAAAATGGCCAGAAACAAATACATTTCTTCTGAAACTCGTCAGTCTATTCTTGTTCTGAGAAATTGAGAAATTATGGCTATTCCATGTGAGAAATTGCTAAGAAACTGAAGATCTTGTACAATGCTGTGTACTACTCCCTTCACAGAACAGCGCATAATGGCTCTCACCAGAATTGAAAGAGGAATACATTAGAGTGTCTAGTATGAGAAACAGACACCTCACAAGTCTTCAACTGGCAACTTCATTAAATATTACCCACAAAACACCCGTCTCAACATCAACAGCGAAGAGGCGACTCCGGGATGCTGGCCTTCTAGGCAGAGTTTCAAAGAAAAAGCCATATCTCAGACTGTCCAATAAAAAGAAAAGATTAAGATGGGTAAAAGAACACAGACACTGGACAGAGGAACTCTGCCGACAAGGCCAGCATCCCGGAGTCGCCTCTTCACTGTTGACGTTGAGACTGGTGTTATGAGGGTACTATTTATAGCATTTCTCTATGGCTGGCCATGCTTTCCACCTGGCTACCCCTACCCTGGTCAACTGCCCGCCCCCTCACAGCAACCCGTCAAAGCCCCCACCATTTCACCTTTACCCATTTCCAGATAGCTGATGTTCTGAAAGAGCAGCAAAATCTGGACCCCTACAAATCAGCCGGGCTAGACAATCTGGACCCTCTCTTTCTAAAATTATCTGCCGAAATTGTTGCAACTCCTTTTACTAGCCTGTTCAATCTCTCTTTCATATCGTCTGAGATTCCCAAATATTGGAAAGCTGCCCCGGTCATCCCCCTCTTCAAAGGGGGTGACACTCTAGACCCAAACTGCTATGGATATCTATTCTACCCTGTCTTTCTAAGGTCTTCGAAAGCCAAGTTAACAAACAGATTATCGACCATTTCGAATCCCACCATACCTTCTCCACTATGCAATCTGGTTTCATAGCTGGTCATGGGTGCACCTCAGCCACGCTCAAGGTCCTAAACGACATCATAACCGCCATGGATAAGAGACATTACTGTGCAGCCATCTTCATCGACCTGGCCAAGGCTTTCGACTCTGTCAATCACCACATTCTTATTGGCAGACTCGACAGCCTTGGTTTCTCAAATGATTGCCTCGCCTGGTTTACCAACTACTTCTCTGATAGAGTTCAGTATGCCAAATCGGAGGGCCTGTTGTCCGGACCTCTGGCTGTCTCTATGGGGATGCCACAGCGTTCAATCCTCGGGCCGACTCTTTTCTCTGTATACATCAATGATGTTGCTTTTGCTGCTGGTGATTTTCTGGTACACCTCTACGCAGACGACACCATTCTGTATACATCTGCCCCTCTTTGGACACTGTGTTAACTATCCAGACGAGCTTCAATGCCATACAACTCTTCTTCCGTGGCCTCCAACTGCTCTTAAACGCAGGGAAAACTAAATGCATGCTATTCAACCGATCCCTGCACGCACCTGCTCGCCTGTCCAGCATCACTACTCTGGACGGCTCTGACTTAGAATACGTGGACAACTACAAATACCTAGGTGTCTGGTTAGACTGTAAACTCTCCTTCCTCGACTTCGGTGATGTCATTTATAAAATAGCCTCCAACACTCTTCTCAACAAACTGGATGCAGTCTATCACAGTGCCATCCGTTTTGTGACCAAAGCCCCATATACTACCCACCATTGCGACCTGTACGCTCTCGTTGGTTGCCCCTCACTTTATACTCGTCGCCAAACCCACTGGCTACAGGTTATCTACAAGTCTCTGCTAGGTAAAGCCCCGCCTTATCTCACTGGTCACCATTGCAGCACCCACTCGTAGCACGTACTCCAGCAGGTATATCTCACTGGTCACCCCCAAAGCCAATTCCATCTTTGGTCGTCTTTCCTTCCAGTTCTCTGCTGCCAATGACTGGAACGAACAGCAAAAATGTCTGAAGCTGGGGACTCATATCTCCCTCACTAGCTTTAAGCACCAACTGTCAGAGCAGCTCACAGATCACTGAACCTGTACATAGCCCATCTATCTACCTACCTCATCCCCATACAGTATTTATTTATTTATCTTGCTCCTTTGCACCCCAGTATCTCAACTTGCACATTCATCCTCTGTACATCTACCATTCCAGTGTTTAATTGTCATATTGTAATTACTTCTCCACCATGGCCTATTTATTGCCTTAACTCCCTTATCTTACCTCATTTGCAATCACTGTATATAGACCTTTTGTTTTCTTTTGTTCTACTGTATTATTGACTATGTTTTGTTTATACCATGTGTAACTCTGTGTTGTTGTATGTGTCGAATTGCTATGCTTTATCTTGGCCAGGTCGCAGTTGCAAATGAGAACTTGTTCTCAACTAGCCTACCTGGTAGGTGAAATAAAATGTTAAAAAAATAATAATGAAGCAACCAGTTGATGAATAATAGTCATTTATAACATTAACAATATCTATACTGTATTTCTGATCAATTTGATGTTATTTTAATGGACAAAAGAAATTGCTATTCTTTCAAAAACAAGGACATTTCTAAGTGACCCCAAACTTTTGAACGGTAGTGTATGGAACGAGTGAAAGAGAGCGAGAGACAGAGAAAGAGAGAATGCATGCAGGGCATTCTACGCCAACAAAAACAAATTCAAATTAAAATACCTATTCAAATCTGGCAAAAATGAATTGAATGTGTCATTGAACCAATTGCACTTAATGGCAGCAAGGTGTGGGGTCCACTTGCAAAACAAGATTTCACTCAATGGGATATACACCCCATTGAAAACCTGACTGCAGAGTTCTATAAGATTATCCTACATCTACAGAGGAAAACTACAAACGATGCATGCAGGGCAGAATTAGGCCAATATCCACTAACAATAAAAATTAAATTAAAAATAGCAATTCAGCTTTGGAAACATCTAAAACACAGTGACCCAATCTCATATCATTACCAAGTCCTGCAATGCAAAGAGCTGAGCAAAGAAAATAGTCCCCTCATCCAGCTGGTCTTAGGGCTGAGTTCACAATCCTTTTCTATTAACACACTGAAGCTTCAGGGCCAGAACATCCAAGCAGTCAGAACAAACTAAATTACAACACATTCAAAACAAAACTACATTACTTATTGGGAAACACAACCACAAGCATAAAGCAAAATGCAGTACTATCTGGCACTAAATCGACAGTACACCATGGCAAACTTTTTGACCATGGTTACTGATCAAACCCTTAGAAAAACATTGACAAAGTACAGGCTCAGTCAGCACAACCTTGCCATTGAGAAGGGTAGACACAGGAAAACTTGTCTCCCTGTAGTGGAAATGCTGTGCAACCACTGCACCTCAGCAGATCCCGAGACTGAGCTGACAAATTTTAAAAAATATAAAGCAATTAGAGAGTGTCATTTCCCCAAATTTGACACCCTTTGTCACACCTGCTCCCGCTCTCCCTCTCTGGTGCTTGAGGGCACCAGGCTGCCCTTCATTACGCACACCTGTCACCATCATTATGCTCATCAGGGCTCACTGGACTCACCTGGACTCCTTCACTTTGTTGATTGACCCTTGATAATTGTTGTTACTGAGGTCTTGTTGACAATATTGATTATTATTATTTTAATGAATATTGTAAATCTCCAAAGTAATCTTTTTCCAATATGTACATTGTTACGTCATGCCAATAAAGCAAATGTGTTTGAATTGAGAAAGAGAGAGAGAGACAGAGAGTGAGAGAGAGAGAAAGAGAGAGAGAAAGAAAAATAAGTACTTTTTTCCCCAACCTCCTCACCAGACTGTCATCGCCCCAACATCCCCCTCTCCCCTCGTCTCTCCCCCCCTGGGCCAGACAGATGTGATTAATGGTGTATCTACTGAGGCGGGAACCACCACTCCTGATTACATTAAACATTATCATAACTTTTCAGTTCTAATCGCAGCATGGAGAATATTGTGATCCCCAGAAGAAGATTTATGACCAGTGGCTTGACAACTATTCACCCTGTGCCACCAAACAGTCAACCTATTTACATTTAACTGCAGTATTTAACAATTATATTGTTTAAAAGATGGCTGCTTGAGGGGAAAACATGACATACAGCACAGTAGATTCAGATTAGAAACACTGTTATGGAGAATTGCACTGTTGCAATTACAGGTGCTTCTACATCTGTCATGGTTGTCGTAAGAACGGGACCAAGGCGCAGCGTGTGTTGGGTTCCACATATTTTATTAGAGTGAAACTTCTACAAAAACAAGTAACATACAGTGGGGCAAACAAGTATTTAGTCAGCCACCAATTGTGCAAGTTCTCCCACTTAAAAAGATGAGAGAGGCCTGTAATTTTCATCATAGGTACACTTCAACTATGAGAAGAAAAAAATCCAGAAAATCACATTGTAGGATTTTTTATGAATTTCTTTGCAAATTATGGTGAAAAAATAAGTATTTGGTCAATAACAAACATCTATCTCAACACTTTGTTGGCAAGGACAGAGGTCAAACGTTTTCTGTAAGTCTTCCCAAGGTTTTCACACACTGTTGCTGGTATTTTGGCCCATTCCTCCATGCAGATCTCCTCTAGAGCAGTGATGTTTTGGGACTGTTGCTGGGAAACACGGACTTTCAACTCCCTCCAAAGATTTTCTATGGGGTTGAGATCTGGAGACTGGCCAAGCCACTCCAGGACCTTGAAATGCTTCTTACGAAGCCACTCCTTCGTTGCCCGGGCGGTGTGTTTGGGATCATTGTCATGCTGAAAGACCCAGCCACGTTTCATCTTCAATGCCCTTGCTGATGGTAGGCTTTGTTACCTTGGTCCCAGCTCTCTGCAGGTCATTCACTATGTCCCCCCGTGTGGTTCTGGGATTTTTGCTCACCGTTCTTTTGATCATTTTGACCCCACGTTGTGAGATCTTGCGTGGAGCCCCAGATCGAGGGAGATTATCAGTGGTCTTGTATGTCTTCCATGTCCTAATAATTGCTCCCACAGTTGATTTAATAATAATAATAATATATGCCATTTAGCAGACGCTTTTATCCAAAGCGACTTGTGTGCATACATTCTTCAAACCAAGCTGCTTACCTATTGCTGATTCAGTCTTCCCAGCCTGGTGCAGGTCTACAAATTTGGTCCTGGTGTCCTTTGACAGCACTTTGGTCTTGGCCATAGTGGAGTTTGGAGTGTGACTGTTTGTGGTTGTGGACAGGTGTCTTTTATACTGATAACAAGTTCAAACAGGTGTCATTAATACAGGTAATGAGTGGAGGACAGAGGAGCCTCTTAAAGAAGATGTTATAGGTCTGTGAGAGCCAGAAATCTTGCTTGTTTGTAGGTGACCAAATACTTATTTTCCACCATAATTTGCAAATAAATTAATTAAAACTCCTACAATGTGATTTTCTGGATTTTTTTTCTAATTTTGTCTGTCATAGTTGAAGTGTACCTATGATGAAAATTACAGGCCTCTCTCATCTTTTTAAGTGGGAGAACTTGCACAATGGATGGCTGACTAAATAATTTTTGCCCCACTGTACGTGGTGCAACTTGCACACACAAACAATATCCCACAAAGCAGGTGGGAACAGGGAACCCTTAAGCCTGCTCCACAATTAGAGACAACAAACATCAGCTGCCTCTAATTGGGAACCATACCAAGAGCACCGACATAGAAATATATAACTTAGAACACCCCCTAGTCACGCCCTGACCTACTACACCATAGAGAACCAAGGGCTCTCTATGGTCAGGGCGTAACAGCAAAGCACTTCGTGACAACTGCTGATGTAAATGTATTTCAATTTAAATGAACCTTTATTTAACTTGGCAAGTCAATTAAGAACAAATTCTTATTTACAATGACAGCCTACTTGTAATCAACATTAGACCGGTGGAAATCATTCCTTTCGTCTGATGAGTCCAAATTTGAGATTTTTGGTTCCAACCACCGTGTTTTTGTGAGATGCGGAGTAGGTGAACGGATGATCTATGCATGTGTGGTTCCCACCGTGAAGCTTGGAGGAGGAGGTGTGATGGTGTGGGGGTGTTTTGCTGGTGACACTGTCAGTGATTTACTTAGAATTCAAGGCACACTTAACCAGCATGGCTACCACAGCATTCTGCAGTGACACACCTTCCCATCTGGTTTGCGATTAGTGGGACTATCATTTGTTTTTTAACAGGACAATGATCCAACACACCTCCAGGCTGTGTTAGAATGGCAGGCTCTCCAGAATTCCACGGTTGCTATTTGACAAAGGAGAGTAATGGAGTGCTGCATCAGATGACCTGGCCTCCACAATCACCTGACCTCAACCCAATTGAGATGGTTTGGGATGATTTGGACCGAAGAGTGAAGGAAAAGCAGCCAACAAGTGCTCAGCATATGTGGGAACTCCTTCAAGACTTTTGGAAAAGTATTCCAGGTGAAGCTGGTTGAGAGAATGCCAAGAGTGTACAAAACTGTCATCAAGGCAAAGGCTGGCTTCTTTGAAGAATCTAAAATATATTTTGATTTGTTTAACACTTTTTTGGTGACTAAATGATTCCAGTTTTGATGTCTTCACTATTATGCTACAATGTAGAAAATAGTACAAATATGGAAAAACCCTTGAATTAGTAGGTGTGTCCAAACTTTTGACTGGTACTGTAGTGCAGTGTTAAGTCAACTTTGAAAGCCATTTCACAGTCAAATAATATGAGGGAAATTGTGGATTTTGCAAAAGAAAATGCAACCGCGGAATCCTGGAGAGCCTGCCATTCTAATATGAACATGAACATGAAATCCATATATAACCTGAAAATAAGAACCACCACCCAGAGGTTCTATTATATTCATATGGATTTATTTTACTAATGTGTTTTTAATACATGTAATATTTCTGCTTCAGTATGTGCTGTGCCATGTCAACAACAGCATCATATTAAAGGCAATATAACAGGAGTTTCATACTGCCTTCATATCATCTCTGTTCCCCCAGGATCCATCACAGTTAAAACTTACATTACGCCTGTCTCCCCTGTCTCATCATTTCCTACACAATGGGATGAGTGGCTCCCCTCCCTCCCAATACCCATTAGGTAGAAGTCGGAAGTTTACATACACCTTAGCCAAATACATTTAAACTCAGTTTTTCCCAATTCCTGACATTTAATCCTAGTAAAAATTCCCTGTTTTAGGTCAGTCAGGATCACCACTTTATTTTAAGAATGTGAAATGTCAGAGTAGAGAGAATGATTTATTTCAGCTTTTATTTCTTTCATCACATTCCCAGTGGGTCTGAAGTTAACATACACTCAATTAATCTGTCTGTAAAAAAATATATTTTATCATGCACAAAGTAGATGTCCTAACTGATTTGCCAAAACTATAGTTAATTAACAAGAAGTTTGTGGAGTGGTTGAAAAACGAGTTTTAATGACTCCAACCTAAGTGTATGTAAACTTCTGACTTCAACTGTAAATACCCACATACTTCCTGGAACACACACACACACATACAGTAAACACCCTATGTAAGACCCATTCACAGCATGCAACAGCCACACATAGACATAAATGCTCCACACACATAAGACCTCATTCATTTTCAGAGTGTGATCATGATGGGCGTGTGAGCCACATGGAGCTCCAGAGTGTCAGCGCAATAAATGACATTTTGCTGCAACTGGAGATTTGGGCTAGGCTGTAGGGTTCTACTGGGGCTGCTGGAGGTGTGGGGCTGGGGGAGTGGGTCTGTACTCAGGAGAGGGTGAGAGGGACTGCAGCGGTTCAGGGCACTGTACCCTAACTGCCCCCTGTCTCCCATGGGCAACACTTTCACATTACCAGAGAGCGAGAGATGGTGGTGGGGGTGTAAATGGGTAGGAGTGTGAAGGGGAAAGTAGCTAGATAAAGTATACTCCCTCACAAAACAGTAAATAAATCCATATATAGCCTAACCCATATAAATCCATATATATCCTAACCCATATAAATCCATATATATCCTAACGCATATAAATCCATATATAGCCTAACCCATATAAATCCATATATATCCTAACCCATATAAATCCATATATATCCTAACCCATATATATCCTAACCCATATAAATCCTAACCCATATAAATCCATATATAGCCTAACCCATATAAATCCATATATAGCCTAACCCATATAAATCCATATATAGCCTAACCCATATAAATCCATATATAGCCTAACCCATATAAATCCATATATAGCCTAACCCATATAAATCCATATATAGCCTAACCCATATAAATCCATATATAGCCTAACCCATATAAATCCATCTATAGCCTAACCCATATAAATCCATATATAGCCTAACCCAAATAAATCAACTCTACACTGCTTTCTTTCATCACGGAATTGAATTAATTAAGCAAGCCAGTGGTTACACACTACACATGCATTACAGTATTAAACAGCGCCATTCAGGTTCCATGTATTTCTGAACCATGTATCATACATTTCTGTTGCTGTACATGTCCATGTGTGTTGTGGCTGCCAGGCAGTGTGCATGTGTGGCACTGCTAGTGTAGCTACATCACCTCAGGGCCCTTCTGCCACCCAGCACAGTGCAGTCTGTGCAAGGGGCCATTAAGGCCCAACACACCATTCAGCCACAGAGAGCTCCTGATGTCATGGCACTCTGCTGGAGAGAGAGGAGTCCTCTACTGAACTCTCCTACAGTCACTTCTCCATGCTCAGTTAGAGTGCAACCACAATCTTTTGTGACAAAGTGCCACAAAGTTGATGAATTGCTTTTTGTGAAGAGGGCACATGCATTTATTCATAGTATCTTCATATTTCTTCTTCTGAAGAAAACACAAAGTCACAGCTGTTGTTGTTATTGCTGAAGTGAAGAGACTCAGTAATCTGAAGTCTGGGTAAAAAGGAACGTTTTCTTCAACGAGTAGAGAGAAGCAGGGGTATGGCCACTAAGAGCTGTCGTCCACCGCTTAGTGGCCACTCCTTGTTTTTGTCTTCTTGAGATTGAAAGGAGAAAAGCCAACCTGAATCAACATTGAGCCCTTTTGTTATCAAACTGTACCAACCATGCTCACCCCAAATCAGCCCATGCTGTACTCTGACATAAAGTACGTATCAAACTCATTCCATAGAGGGCTGAGTGCCTGCAGGTTTTATTTGTTTCCTTTCAATTAAGACCTTGACAACCAGGTGAGGGGAGTTCCTTTCTAATTAGTGACCTTAATTGATCAATCAAGTCCAGGGGAAGAGTGAAAACCCGAAGCCACTCAGCCCTCTGTGGAGTGAGTTTGACACGTGGACTAAAGCATTCAATAGCTAGTCAAAAGGTCCTGACCCCAGGGAAACCCCTGCATCACAGACAGACAGGGGTCAACTCATGAAGAATGTAGGGAGACTTTACCTCCAATCAACCCCTCTTGACCTCCTCATGCTCACTTCAATACACGCATCTATTCTACCTTCACCTATTTTCAGAGTCGATAATAGCTGTAGACCCGAGGGTAGACCAGGTGCTCCCTGCTATTTCCTGTGATTCATCCATGCACACATCCTCAATCATCTAAATGCTTCTCCTGGTAAAGAGACTTCTCCAAAAACATCTAGCCCACTTTGAGGAAGGAGAGAAACGGATCACACTCAAGGTGCATCGTCAGCACACAACAACAACTTTGTTTTTTTTTCACAGTTGAGGCAGATGATTGACTCCAGTAGTGATAATTACACTTCTGATTTTGCTGCCCATCCCTCCCCTCTCCTCCCTCATTCCGCTCTCCCTCTCTAGCTCTCCACTTAGCTCATAAGGCACATCTGTTCCCAGCACCACCCAAACAAGAGGCACATTAACAAACAAACAGACAGCAATTAGTCTCCTTTTGAAGTTCTCCATGCGCTCCATTAGGGGAATGCTGAGATGGGTTTGGATAATCAGAGGACTCCTAGGGAGAACTATCCAGCAGTACCCTGCCACCCTACAGAGAAACGCCTGCATGCGGTTATACAACACCTTTTCTACAACTAGTGTGATGAGAACGGATACTTGAAGTTAATGATTGGTGCTTAAGACACCAAGGATAAATGAGGATGCGGAAGTCTGTGGATTGTAGTTGCTGTGTTGTATTTGTTTGATGTCTTTTAGACATTTCATTTACAAACCGAGTTGAATTGAATTCAGTCACTGTGGACTTTTATCCTGTTGCTGTTGCCACAGCGACAGACATGAAGAATGTGAGCTTATCCAGAGCTGTCAGTCACGCTCTGACAGGACACGATGGGGGTCAGAGGTTAAACCCATTACGAGCTGGGTGGCTCCTCTCCCTGACCTCTACTCTCTGTCTCTCTGTCTCTCTGTCTCTCTGTCTCTCTGTCTCTCTGTCTGTCTGTCTGTCTGTCTGTCTGTCTGTCTGTCTGTCTGTCTGTCTGTCTGTCTGTCTGGGGTCTGAAATAAACGTTTGGGTTTGACAGCAAATATGGCCTTGGTTATAAGCCAAGTTTTAAACCCTTGGCCAAGCCATGGTCATACCTTGACTTCCTCTTGAAATGCAAGCATAGCTCTAACTCTACCCCCAATATCCATGCTAACAATAATGATTACCTCCAAATTCCCTCCTCCCCTGTCTTCTCCTCCCCAATACTCGACTCCTCCTCTCATCCCATTCTGCACTTATCATTCCCTAAACCCCCCCCCATCTCCCATTCCACATTCTCCACTCCTCCTCTCTTCTGCTCTTTCATTTTTTATGAGAGGGGGGACCAGGAGTACTAACCCCAGTGCACTCACAGGTCCAAGTCTGGCATGTTTTAATATTTCATGGAGATGTGCAATAACCCCGACAACACACACACACACACTGCCCCGCGGGCGTACTGTAGCGCTGGGAGATGGCGGGGAGAGCAGGTGTTGTTGGCCAATGCAAATACAACTCGTCCATGGGTCAATAAGCCTTCCTGTCCCCACCGAACCGTCGTACTTGTACGGCTGGGGGCGTCCATGTCCCGCTCTAACAGTACCCAGCCTCTGCACAGGGTTTCACTAGTTATGGGAGAGATGGAACCTCTGAGCCCCATGATGAGTAGGTCTACCTAGAGCTGTCATTCATTACCTCCTATCAGGTAACAGCAGGGCAAAGAGATGGAGGATGTCTCAGGGATCAATGATACAGCTGAACTATAACAGAGCTGTTAATGCAACAGTCTGATTCACATCCATTTCCTTTTCTAATCACCTGGCTGAGGCAACACAGGTCCATTACTTACAGTCACAGTCACATGATCTGGAGGCTTGACTATATTCTCATCACGTTTTGATGTGTTCTATTTCAATACTACATGACCTGCTGTTGTACTCATCCACGTATACATCCCTACACAGTCTACCAGTTCTATCAATCTGTATCCTCCCATTATGAATGGAGAGCCAGAGTGATCCTGACACCCTCATTATAATATAAATGAGAAAGTGTGTGGTGGAGTCTGGTGTAGCGGTCTAAGCTCTCCGGACCCCATATGCCCCCTGGCGATGGGGGTTTGAGCCTTCTGTCTATGCCGCTACTATCTGTCTCCCTCTCTACATTTCCTGCTGTACTGTCAAAAAGAATACGAATCCTTAAAAAAATATAAATATATATAAATAATGGTAGGCAGTGACACACACGGCGTAAGGCCTCTTTCAGTTTGTAGATGAGCTTACACAGGTACAGATAGGTCATGGAAGCCTAACTCCTTGGCCCATTACAACAGCACTGACACATTCCTCATCATGTAAGCCCTCCATCCCTCCTTCTCCAGGTGCATGGGGACTGCCTGGTGCCTGGCCCACGTATCATTCATACTGTTGTGGTGCATCTCTTTGTTTTACCCCGTCTCAAGGGTGCCATGTTATCAGGCTAGCAACTAGCTACTACACTTGAGATGTTACAAAGTCTTTTTGGAAATCTGTATTTTAGAGGAAGTAGTCTTACCTGTAGATAGCCATGGTAGGTAAGGAGAAGAGGATTCAGACATGGAACAAAAAAGAGAAAAATAAATCAGTCAGGTAAATCAGAACAAATATCAAGCTCAGGGAATTACCATTTCCATGCCATACTAAATTAATATCAAAATGCCTTTTGGAGGCATTCTGTCCTTAATTAATGTATCATTTACATTTACATTTAAGTCATTTAGCAGACGCTCTTATCAGCTCTGAGATAGGAAATTAAATGACCTCTAGATAATAATAGTTTTCCATTTAGTTTGATACATGCCGGTACAGTCAACCCAAAACACAAGTTACAAAAATCAAATCAGCCAACAGCACCGCTCTTGTGTGTCAGAGAAGAAGGAATTCCGGTCTTGAGTGGGTATAGAATGTATAGTGTGTGAATAGAATGTGTAGTGTGAATAGAATGTATAGAGTGTGAATAGAATGTATAGAGTGTGAATAGAATGTATAGAGTGTGTATAGAATGTATAGAGTGTGTATAGAATGTATAGATTGTGTATAGTATGTATAGAGTGTGTATAGAAAGTATAGTGTGTATAGAATGTATAGAGTGTGCATAGAATGTATAGAGTGTGTATAGAATGTATAGAGTGTGTATAGAATGCATAGAATGTTTAGAGTGTGTATAGAATGTACAGAGTGTGTATAGAATGTATAGAGTGTGTATAGAGCACATGGAGTATGTATGAAGTGTATAGAGTACATGGAGCGCATGGAGTGGGTATTGAATGTATGGAGTGTGTATAAAATGTACATAGAATATATGGAGTGTGTATAAAATGTATATAGAATATATAGAGTGTGTATAAAATGTATATAGAATATATGGAGTGTGTATAAAATGTATATAGAATATATGGAGTGTGTATAAAATGTACATAGAATATATGGAGTGTGTATAAAATGTATATAGAATATATGGAGTGTGTATAAAATGTATATAGAATATATGGAGTGTGTATAAAATGTACATAGAATATATGGAGTGTGTATAAAATGTATATAGAATATATGGAGTGTGTATAAAATGTATATAGAATATATGGAGTGTGTATAAAATGTACATAGAATATATGGAGTGTGTATAAAATGTACATAGAATATATGGAGTGTGTATAAAATGTACATAGAATGTATAGAGTGTGTATAGAGCACATGGAGTATGTATGAAGTGTATAGAGTACATGGAGCGCATGGAGTGGGTATTGAATGTATGGAGTGTGTATAAAATGTATATAGAATGTATGGAGTGTGTATAGAATGTACAGAGTGTGTATAGAATGTATAGAGTGTGTATAGAGCACATGGAGTATGTATGAAGTGTATAGAGTACATGGAGCGCATGGAGTGGGTATTGAATGTATGGAGTGTGTATAAAATGTATATAGAATGTATGGAGTGTGTATAAAATGTACATAGAATATATGGAGTGTGTATAAAATGTACATTGAATATATGGAGTGTGTATAAAATGTATATAGAATATATGGAGTGTGTATAAAATGTATATAGAATATATGGAGTGTGTATAAAATGTACATATAATATATGGAGTGTGTATAAAATGTATATAGAATATATGGAGTGTGTATAAAATGTATATAGAATATATGGAGTGTGTATAAAATGTACATATAATATATGGAGTGTGTATAAAATGTATATAGAATATATGGAGTGTGTATAAAATGTATATAGAATATATGGAGTGTGTATAAAATGTACATAGAATATATGGAGTGTGTATAAAATGTACATAGAATATATGGAGTTTGTATAAAATGTATATAGAATGTATGGAGTGTGAATCAAATGTACATAGAATATATGGAGTGTGTATAAAATGTACATAGAATATATGGAGTGTGTATAAAATGTATATAGAATATATGGAGTGTGTATAAAATGTATATAGAATATATGGAGTGTGTATAAAATGTACATAGAATATATGGAGTGTGTATAAAATGTACATAGAATATATGGAGTGTGTATAAAATGTATATAGAATATATGGAGTGTGTATAAAATGTATATAGAATATATGGAGTGTGTATAAAATGTACATAGAATATATGGAGTGTGTATAGATTGTATAGAGTGTATGGAGTGTGTATAGAGAGTATGGAGTGTGTATAGAGTGTATGGAGTGTATGGAGTGTGAATAGAGTGTACGGAGTGTGTATAGAGTGTATGGAGTGTGAATAGATTGTTTTGAGTGTATGGAGTGTGTATAGAGTGTATGGAGTGTGTATAGAGTGAATGGAGTGTGTATAGAGTGTAGGGAGTGTGTATAAAGTGTATAGTGTGTATAAAGTATATAGAGTGTATGGAGTGTGAATAGATTGTATGGAGTGTATAGAGTGTATATAGAGTGAATGGAGTGTGTATAGAGTGTATGGAGTGTGAATAGATTGTATGGAGTGTGTATAGAGTGTATGGAGTGTGTATAGAGTGTATGGAGTGTGTATAGAGTGTATGGAGTGTGTATAGAGTGTATGGAGTGTGTATAGAGTGTATGGAGTGTGTATAGAGTGTATGGAGTGTGTATAGAGTGAATGGAGTGTGTATAGAGTGTATGGAGTGTGTATAGAGTGAATGGAGTGTGTATAGAGTGTATAGAGTGTATGGAGTGTGTATAGAGTGTATGGAGTGTGTATAGAGTGTATGGAGTGTGTATAGAGTGTATATAGATTGTATGGAGTGTGTATAGAGTGTATGGAGTGTGTATAGAGTGTATGGAGTGTGTATAGAGTGAATGGAGTGTGTATAGAGTGTATGGAGTGTGTATAGAGTGTATGGAGTGTGTATAAAGTATATAAAGTGTATGGAGTGTGAATAGATTGTATAGAGTGTATGGAGTGTGTATAGAGTGAATGGAGTGTGTATAGAGTGTATGGAGTGTGTATAGAGTCTATGGAGTGTGTATAGAGTGAATGGAGTGTGTATAGAGTGTATATAGATTGTATGGAGTGTGTATAGAGTGCATGGAGTATGTATAGAGTGTATGGAGTGTGTATAGAGTGTATGGAGTGTGTATAGAGTGTATGGAGTGTGTATAGAGTGTATATAGATTGTATGGAGTGTGTATAGAGTGTATGGAGTGTGTATAGAGTGAATGGAGTGGGTATAGAGTGTATGGAGTGTGTATAGAGTGTATGGAGTGTGTATAGAGTGTATGGAGTGTGTATAGAGTGTACGGAGTGTGTATAGAGTGTATATAGAATATATGGAGTGTGTATAAAATGTACATAGAATATATGGAGTGTGTATGAAATGTATATAGAATATATGGAGTGTGTATAAAATGTATATAGAATATTTGGAGTGTGTATAAAATGTATATAGAATATATGGATTGTGTATAAAATGTATATAGAATATATGGAGTGTGTATAAAATGTATATAGAATGTATGGAGTGTGAATCAAATGTATATAGAGTGTATATTCATTTTACCTTTATTTAACTATTTAACTGGAGTGTGTATAGATTGTATGGAGTGTGTATAGAGTGCATGGAGTGTGTATAGAGTGTATGGAGTGTGAATAGAATGTATAGAGTGTGTATAGATTGTATGGAGTGTGTATAGAGTGAATTGAGTTTGTATAGAGTGAATGGAGTGTGTATAGATTGTATAGAGTGTTTGGAGTGTGTATAGAGTGAATGGAGTTTGTATAGAATGTATGGAGTGTGTATAGAGTGAATGGAGTGTGTATAGATTGTATAGAGTGTATGGAGTGTGTATAGATTGTATAGAGTGTATGGAGTGTGTATAGAGTGAATGGAGTGTGTATAGAGTGTATGGAGTGTGTATAGAGTCTATGGAGTGTGTATAGAGTGAATGGAGTGTGTATAGAGTGTATATAGATTGTATGGAGTGTGTATAGAGTGCATGGAGTATGTATAGAGTGTATGGAGTGTGTATAGAGTGTATGGAGTGTGTATAGAGTGTATGGAGTGTGTATAGAGTGTATATAGATTGTATGGAGTGTGTATAGAGTGTATGGAGTGTGTATAGAGTGAATGGAGTGTGTATAGAGTGTATGGAGTGTGTATAGAGTGTATGGAGTGTGTATAGAGTGTATGGAGTGTGTATAGAGTGTACGGAGTGTGTATAGAGTGTATATAGAATATATGGAGTGTGTATAAAATGTACATAGAATATATGGAGTGTGTATAAAATGTATATAGAATATATGGAGTGTGTATAAAATGTATATAGAATATTTGGAGTGTGTATAAAATGTATATAGAATATATGGATTGTGTATAAAATGTATATAGAATATATGGAGTGTGTATAAAATGTATATAGAATGTATGGAGTGTGAATCAAATGTATATAGAGTGTATATTCATTTTACCTTCATTTAACTATTTAACTGGAGTGTGTATAGATTGTATAGAGTGTGTATAGATTGTATGGAGTGTGTATAGAGTGAATTGAGTTTGTATAGAGTGAATGGAGTGTGTATAGAGTGAATGGAGTTTGTATAGAATGTATGGAGTGTGTATAGAGTGAATGGAGTGTGTATAGATTGTATAGAGTGTATGGAGTGTGTATAGATTGTATAGAGTGTATGGAGTGTGTATAGAGTGTATGGAGTGTGTATAGAGTGTATGGAGTGTGAATAGAGTGAATTGAGTTTGTATAGAGTGAATGGAGTGTGTATAGATTGTATAGAGTGTTTGGAGTGTGTATAGAGTGAATGGAGTTTGTATAGAATGTATGGAGTGTGTATAGAGTGAATGGAGTGTGTATAGATTGTATAGAGTGTATGGAGTGTGTATAGAGAGTATGGAGTGTGTATAGAGTGTATGGAGTGTATGGAGTGTGAATAGAGTGTACGGAGTGTGTATAGAGTGTATGGAGTGTATGGAGTGTGAATAGAGTGTACGGAGTTAGAGTGTATGGAGTGTGTATAGAGTGTATGGAGTGTGTATAGATTGCATAGAGTGTATGGCGTGTGTATAGAGTGTATGGAGTGTATATAGAGTGTATGGAGTGTGAATAGAGTGCACGGAGTGTGTATAGAGTGTATGGAGTGTATGGAGTGTGAATAGAGTGTACAGAGTGTGTATAGAGTGTATGGAGTGTGTATAGAGTGTATGGAGTGTGTATAGAGTGTATGGAGTGTGTATAGAGTGTATGGAGTGTGTATAGAGTGTATGGAGTGTGTATAGAGTGTATGGAGTGTGTATAGAGTGTATGGAGTGTGTATAGAGTGTATGGAGTGTGTATAGAGTGAATGGAGTGTGTATAGAGTGTATGGAGTGTGTATAAAGTATATAGAGTGTATGGAGTGTGTATAGAGTGTATGGAGTGTGTATAGAGTGAATGGAGTGTGTATGGAGTGTATGGAGTGTGTATAGAGTGTATGGAGTGTGTATCGAGTGTATGGAGTGTGTATAGATTGTATAGAGTGTATGGAGTGTGTATAGAGTGTATGGAGTGTGTATCGAGTGTATGGAGTGTGTATAAAGTATATAGAGTGTATGGAGTGTGTATAGATTGTATAGAGTGTATGGAGTGTATAGATTGTATAGAGTGTATAGATTGTATAGAGTGTATGGAGTGTGTATAGATTGTATAGAGTGTATGGAGTGTGAATAGATTGTACAGAGTGTATGGAGTGTGTATAGATTGTATAGAGTGTATGGAGTGTGAATAGATTGTATAGAGTGTATATGGAGTGTATGGAGTGTGTATAGATTGTATAGAGTGTATGGAGTGTGTATAGATTGTATAGAGTGTATGGAGTGTGTATAGATTGTATAGAGTGAATGGAGTGTGTATAGATTGTATATAGATTGTATGGAGTGTGTATAGAGTGCATGGAGTGTGTATAGAGTGTATGGAGTGTGTATAGAATGTATAGAGTGTGTATAGATTGTATGGAGTGTGTATAGAGTGCATGCAGTGTGTATTTAGTGAATGGAGTGTGTATGGAGTGTGTATAAAGTATATAGAGTGTATGGAGTGTGTATGGAGTGTGAATAGATTGTATAGAGTGTTTGGAGTGTGTATAGAGTGAATGGAGTTTGTATAGAATGTATGGAGTGTGTATAGAGTGAATGGAGTGTGTATAGATTGTATAGAGTGTATGGAGTGTTTATAGATTGTATAGAGTGTATTGATTGTATAGAGTGTATGGAATGTGTATAGATTGTATAGAGTGTATGGAGTGTGAATAGATTGTACAGAGTGTATGGAGTGTGTATAGATTGTATAGAGTGTATGGAGTGTGAATAGATTGTATAGAGTGTATATGGAGTGTATGGAGTGTGTATAGAGTGTATGGAGTGTGTATAGATTGTATAGAGTGAATGGAGTGTGTATAGATTGTATAGAGTTTATGGAGTGTGTATAGTTTGTATAGAGTGTATATGGAGTGTATGGAGTGTGTATAGATTGTATAGAGTGTATGGAGTGTGTATAGATTGTATAGAGTGTATGGAGTGTGTATAGATTGTATAGAGTGAATGGAGTGTGTATAGATTGTATAGAGTTTATGGAGTGTGTATAGTTTGTATGGAGTGTATGGAGTGTGTATAGATTGTATAGAGTGTATTGAGTGTATGGTGTGTGTATAGATTGTATAGAGTGTATATAGAGTGTATGGAGTGTATGGAGAGTGTATAGAGTGTATGGATTGTATATAGAGTGTATAGAGTGAATGGAGTGTGTATATCATGTGTCTCCAGAAGCCCAATCAGAGTGTGTAGAATGCGTAGTACTCTGAGGAAGAGGAACGTACATATGGATTTAATTATGGTCAAGCAGACCTGACTCTATTTGTTTTCATTTGACTGATTTATCCCCTTTCATTTGGCAGCTGGCTAACATACTTGCCCCAGACCCTCACACCAGACCCTGAGCCCCTACCCTGGGGTGAGGGGATACAGCTGGTTCTGGGAGGGGGAGAAGTGGGCGGGGGTGAAGGGGTGAGGAAGGGAGTTATGGGGGTGGCTCTCCTGCTGGTGTACATGACCCTGGGCAGTGTGGTGGAGGACGCAGAGCCAGTCAGATGCTTCAGAGTAGGAAATAGAGATGATGTCTTTGTTAAACAGGAGGACACCTGTCATGTGTACATATATACTCTGTGTACACATACTGAAGGGGTTTAGTCACTGCAATATTGCATGTGACCCCAATGTCTTTCATCTTGGGTAAACACATTTCCTTTGGTCCAAAGCCTTGGGGGAAAGGGGATATCCCATCTGTGAGTTGGAGGGGGGGTATTAGATATTAGGACCAACGTCCCAGATTACATGACGGCTCTAAATCGATTCCCCAAGGGAAATCTTTCTATGAATTTACTGCAGCCAAGCATTGGGTCTCTCTCTAACCATATACTGATGGTCTGTTGGCTGTCTGTTAAGTGGGATGCTATGTGGAGGCAGAGGGAATTCACTGAACACTGAACAATGTGCACAATCACATCTTATATCGGTTTGTGAAAACACGAGCTACGCTACATACAGCAGAATCTACAAACCATCAATTCAAAAATGGAAAAGGAAACGATCCAAGATATATGATCTACAATTTCTTGTGACAAGAATTCTCTGATACATTCCCTTCATCTCGCCTTCTCTCTCTTCATGTCCCATGTCCCAGGCTCCAACTGAGGATCACACCTTAGCTTTGTGTTCACATTACACACAGCCACTTGTGCCTATCCATTCATCAACCCATGCAGCGTGATATAAGCCCAGCAGCTCTCTAAAGGTGTACCATATCATAACCACCTGTCATAGCAGGAAGCAGACCATATGCAACAACTGCCGAACGTTCCTTCCTGTCACATCAAAGAAAAACAGGGAGGAAGTGTATTAGACGGCTGTGCTGTTGTGTATGAAGCTCAGTCTGGTTTATTTCTCAGTTTGTTTCACATAGCTTCAAGACAAAGAGTCTGAGAAACCATTCTCATAAATTAGGGCAGAATTGGAAAAAACGAAAAAAGGATTGCAACCGAACAGTAAAACATGTCCACACTGCCAAATCGTTGAAAAATGATTGCTAGAATAGACCGACAGCTCTAGTAGCTGTATTTCCATTTCTGTCTAATGGACAACATGTCTCCGGTCCAGTCTACCCTATTCTACAGACATTCTCCCCCGACCATTAGATTTACAACCTGGCCTGGGCTAGAGGCTGCAGGCTGGAGGTGGAGGGGGCTTGGCCGGGCCCATCAGTAAGGGGTTAAACAGCACAGTTAAGATTTAAAGGGCCGGTAAGTGGTTCCATTAGCCAGGCTGACTGCTGCCGCAGGGTAGGAGGTAGTAGAGGTGGAGAGGTGGGAATGTAGGTGAGGTAAGGGAGGTAGTAGAGGTGGGGAGGTGGGAAGGTAGGTGAGGTAAGGGAGGTAGTAGAGGTGGAGAGGTGGGAAGGTAGGTGAGGTAAGGGAGGTAGTAGAGGTGGAGAGGTGGGAAGGTAGGTGAGGTAAGGGAGGTAGTAGAGGTAGTAGAGGTGGGAAGGTAGGTGAGGTAAGGGAGGTAGTAGAGGTGGGGAGGTGGGAAGGTAGGTGAGGTAAGGGAGGTAGTAGAGGTGGGGAGGTGGGAAGGTAGGTGAGGTAAGGGAGGTAGTAGAGGTGGGGAGGTGGGAAGGTAGGTGAGGTAAGGGAGGTAGTAGAGGTAGTAGAGGTGGGAAGGTAGGTGAGGTAAGGGAGGTAGTAGAGGTGGGGAGGTGGGAAGGTAGGTGGGAAGGGAGGTAGTAGAGGTGGAGGGTGGGAAGGTAGGTGAGGTAGGGAGGTAGGGGTGGAGAGGTGGGAAGGTAGGTGAGGTAAGGGGTAGGTAGTAGAGGTAGGGAGGTGGGAAGGTAGGTGAGGTAAGGGAGGTAGTAGAGGTGGGGAGGTGGGAAGGTAGGTGAGGTAAGGGAGGTAGTAGAGGTGGGGAGGTGGGAAGGTAGGTGAGGGAAGGGAGGTAGTAGAGGTGGGGAGGTGGGAAGGTAGGTGAGGTAAGGGAGGTAGTAGAGGTAGTAGAGGTGGGAAGGTAAGGTAGGGAGGTAGTAGAGGTGGGGAGGTGGGAAGGTGAGGTGAGGAGGTAGTAGAGGTGGAGAGGTGGGAAGGTAGGTGAGGTAAGGGAGGTAGTAGAGGTGGGGAGGTGGGAAGGTAGGTGAGGTAAGGGAGGTAGTAGAGGTGGGAGGTAGGTGAGGTAAGGTAGGTGGTGGGAAGGTAGGTGAGGTAGGGAGGTAGAGGTGGAGAAAGGTAGGTGAGGTAAGGGAGGTAGTAGAGGTGGGGAGGTGGGAAGGTAGGTGAGGTAAGGGAGGTAGTAGAGGTAGTAGAGGTGGGAAGGTAGGTGAGGTAAGGGAGGTAGTAGAGGTGGGGAGGTGGGAAGGTAGGTGAGGTGAGGAGGTAGTAGAGGTGGAGAGGTGGGAAGGTAGGTGAGGTAAGGGAGGTAGTAGAGGTGGGGAGGTGGGAAGGTAGGTGAGGTAAGGGAGGTAGTAGAGGTGGGGAGGTGGGAAGGTAGGTGAGGTAAGGGAGGTAGTAGAGGTGGGAAGGTAGGTGAGGTAAGGGAGGTAGTAGAGGTGGAGAGGTGGGAAGGTAGGTGAGGTAAGGGAGGTAGTAGAGGTGGAGAGGTGGGAAGGTAGGTGAGGTAAGGGAGGTAGTAGAGGTGGGAAGGTAGGTGAGGTAAGGGAGGTAGTAGAGGTGGGGAGGTAAGAGGGTGAGAGAGGGGATGAGGTAGGACGGGGTGGGGAGGTAAGAGGGTGAGAGAGGGGATGAGGTGTTATGAGATATCAGGTCATGGTGGAAGCAGGAGGTGGGAAAGGTCAGCTAAGATAAAGACTCCATCCTCTGCAACACACATCAAATCAAAGCTCCAGTCCCTTGTTCTTCCATCCCAGCAGAGTCCCTTGTTCTTCCATCCCAGCAGAGTCCCTTGTTGCTACACGGAAGCTACAGGAAGCACCTCACTCTCTCAGGATCCCCTCACAGGAAATGAGAGCAAGAGACTTAGGAAAACTTTCATCCCTGTGGTCTATATACTTTCACCTTCAAAGAAACAAAACACCACCAAAACCATCTCAGTCTTACAGGAGAACTGAGCATCGCTAGAATCTTCTCTGTTCTATCATCAGTTATCGACCACAGTAACCGTCAGTAAGTTGACCAGCACATCCAATCAGCAGAAGTCTCTGTTCTCCTAAATGGGTAATGAACTTGATGTCAGAGGGTACTAACGAGTGCTTCCCTGTTTATTAAAATTAGGATTGTTCGTCAGTGGTTGCGAGAAGCTGGTCATTGGCTTCCTACATGTCAGGGTGGGCAGGGAATAGTTGTCTGTGTGTGACGGTGGTTCTGTTTGGTTCGGCCTGTGTGTGTGTTAGGGGTGATAATGCAGGCCGTGTGGGCCAAGCTGGGGTAGCTGAGGTAGCCGTGTTCACACTCACTGAGGTCTGCAGCAGTTACCCTTCTCTGGGCCTCCGGACCCCGATCCTCCCAGTCTGGTCCTGCTTCTCTACATACAGTAGCACCATCTAACACACAGGACCTACTGCAGAACACACTGACCCACCAGGACCCTCTAAATCCAACACACACCTACTCTGTCACACACACACTGTTCCTAGGGACTCTGCTTAGGGTCGGCTTTATCCTTACCTCATGTGACTCATGAGCTAAAGCTGAAGCTAGAGCTAAAGGTTTAGAGACAAAAGTAAGATCCCCATTTGTTACTCTACCGAACCATCACAAAATAAACCCTCTGTAGTCTCTACAACACACACACACACATACTCCAATAAGCATTGACTCCATAGTAAGGACAGCTCTAAGTGGACGGGCCTATAGGTCAGGGGTTCCCAGGTCCTGGTAAAGCAGGGGTTCCCAGGTCCTGGTAAAGCAGGGGTTCCCAAACTTTATTTGGACCACGACCCCATTTTGATATCTGAAAATTCTTGCGAGCCCAACCATGTGAAAAAAATGATGTAATTAACAGCAAATGTTTACTTGTTTATTTGGGGCTTTGGCAGAATTGAAAAACATTCTAACAGTATTTCTGATTGGCTTCTCAACTCACCATCATATACTTTTAATGTGGGGCTGTGACAGTCAATTCCAAATGAGTTTGACATAATGTCTCTTATCTCACCACCACTAATACAATGGGTAATGCTTGTCACGTCAGAGATTCTCTCTTTTTTTTTTACCCCTTTACCCCTCATGGTATCCAATTGTTAGTAGCTACTATCTTGTCTCATCGCTACAACTCCCGTACGGGCTCGGGAGAGACGAAGGTTGAAAGTCATGCATCCTCCGATACACAACATCATCCAAGCCGCACTGCTTCTTAACACAGCGCGCATCCAACCCGGAAGCCAGCCGCACCAATGTGTCGGAGGAAACACCGTGCACCTGGCAACCTTGGTTAACTTGCACTGCGCCCGGGCGCCACAGGAGTCACTGGATGGATATTTGTTTTAATGCAGAGAGAGCACTGAATCCAGCTTCACACAGTTATGACGTGGTGAAGGGTACCATGAGCTCAGACAGAGATATAAGAGTATTCAGAGATCATCCGGCACTCGGAACCCAAAATCACAAATTTGGACTCATCGGAACCAAAGGACAGATTTTCACCAGTTCAATGTCCATTGCTCGTGTTTCTTGGCCTAAGCAAGTCTCTTCCTATTATTGGTATCCTTTAGTAGTGGTTTCTTTGCAGCAATTCAACCATGAAGGCCTGATTCACTCTGATTCAGTCTCCTCTGAACAGTTGATGATGAGATGTGTCTGTTACTTGAACTCTGAGGCTGGTAACTCTAATGAGCGTATCACACACACACACACACACACACACACACACACACACACACACACACACACACACACACACACACACACACACACACACACACACACACACACACACACACACACACACACACACACACACACACACACACACACACACACACACACTGACTGCTGGAAAACAAGGAACACATGACAAGAAGGATGTAACTGTACTGACCTTTAACACACACTCAATCACACACACATACACACACTTAGTGTGCGTTGAGGAGGAGAGATATGAAACACATATTGTATGTGTCCCAGCCTGCAGCTGTCTATCCTTTATAGCCCGGCCCAGTAAATCTGTGATGGTGATGAAGAGTTCCAGCCAGAACTAAATATTTACTTCAATAATCTACAGCTTTCATTTCAATTTGAGTTTACACCACATACTTAACGCACACACCCGCTCAGAAATTCTGCCTGGTATTGAGAGAAGGTTTCAACCCAGCGCTTTAGTAACTGTGTTAATTCAGAGCTCAAAAACATAATCTGAGATTTCCCCTGCCTTCATGTCCTTTATTCTCTGTCCACATTACTGGAACTGAGAAGATATGAAGACCATACAGTACATCACAGGCCATCACGGGTGTGTGTGTGTGTGTGTGTGTGTGTGTGTGTGTGTGTGTGTGTGTGTGTGTGTGTGTGTGTGTGTGTGTGTGTGTGTGTGTGTGTGTGTGTGTGTGTGTGTGTGTGTGTATGTGTGTGTGTGTGTGTGTGCGTGTCTGCCTGTGTGTTGAGCAGCCAGGAGCTTTCTTATTACTGAATGAAGTCCTGTGGAAGCGCTAGCTGCTTCTACTGAACATGAACACTTCTATTATTAACTCACAGCACAGCGCACACACACACACACAAAAACACACACACACATTTCCCTTCACCATGCGGGACCGCTACCCTTTGAAGAGGCTGGGGCCTGACGCGAGGCGTAGTGTCTCACTGCTTTCAAACACACACTACCCTTCTGCCAGGAAACCTCAATTCACAGCCTGTCACAGCTCTATTAGTACACACACACACACACACACACACACACACACACACACACACACACACACACACACACACACACACACACACACACACACACACACACACACACACACACACACACACACACACACACACACACACACACACACACACACACACACACACACACACACATACACACGCTCACCAAGAGAAGGAGAGAAGGAGTGAGAAGAGGATGTTCTGCTCAGACTTTGTTTTTGATGGAGGTGTGTAGTGAGAAGTCTTAGTGAGGTTTACCACCATTTGTATGACAGGTTTAGAATGAGGGCATCTTGTAATCTACACAACATCATACACTGAAAATGTAATCACTTACTATGTGCTGTCACATTGAGGTGTATTAGTACTGTACACTAACAGTCTGCACATAGACACTGGTGGAAAACAAGTCCGGAGTTTGGAGCACGAACTGAAAGATTGATTCACGCAAGGGACTCAGCTAAGTAAGTTATACTGATAGAAATAAGAAGCTGTCAAAAATGTTTTCCGAACTATCTCCCACACTGCTTTTTCTGTCTGTCTTCTGTCTATACGTTTTGCAAATTCGTAATATATTGTATAAATTGCAATTCAGAAAATATCATATGAATTGTAATTCGTAACATATCATACAAAATGGATGATGCACATCCACAAATGAATATGAAACGTAACATATGATACTAAATTGTGTTTTTTTGGTTTACGTATAGAATAATACAAAATGCTCTGAGACCACGTTGTTCTACAGAGTCCTGGTTAATGCTCTCTGAGAATGGGATTTTATGTACTGGAGGTTAGAGGTCGAGTTTGCAAAGACTGGGATTGCTCAGAAAGCTCCTTGACTCTGACAGGCCTCCACCACACAAACAGCTCATAATCTCCCTCCTGGCCTT